>NW_026067944.1:18352596-18400511 GCF_014885135.2 Alexandromys fortis | reverse complement strand
TCTCCCCCTCCCCCCACTCCATTCCCCCTCCCTCTCGAGAATGATGAGCAGTCCAGATTCCCTGCCCTGCAGAAAGTCCAAGGTCCTCCCACTTCTATCCAGGACCAGGAAGGTGAGCATCCAAACAGGCTAGGCTCCCACACAGCCAGTTCATGTATTAGGATTGAAACCTAGTGCCATTGTCCTTGGCTTCTCATCAGCCCTCATTGTCCACTGCGTTCAGGGAATCCGGTTTCATCCCATGCTTATTCAGTCCCAGTCCCGCTGGCCTTGATGAGCTCCCAATAGATCAGATCCACTGTCACAGCGGGTGGACCTGACTTCCTAAACCCTCCCCCAGCTGATTTATTTTTTTTAAAAAACTTGGAACCATCTGAGTCAAACAGTACCATCCACTGAATCATCCAATAGATTAGTCTCAAAATAAAGATATACCAAAAATAGTCTTAGCTTACTCCTTAACAACTCATGTGGGCCCAAAAAATTAACAAAGACGTCCTGTTTTAATAAATGTACATTAATTGTTTGAAGTCATGGATTTTATTATAACATTTTCATATATAAACATAACATATTTGACTATATTCATGTTTAGCCTCCTGTTTTGGGCCCCTCTTGCTGGATCTCCTACCCTCAAATAACTTTACTTCTACTTGCACATCTTTAAAAGAATATGTGTTCTTGCATGTTAGAAAAAACATGCAATATTTGCCTTTGGGGATTTAGGTTCTCATTACATGTAAATCCCAATTCCTATCATTTGCCTACAAATGGTATCTTTTCATGAATCTTTATATTTGAAGAATATTCCATTTGTATATGAACCAAATTTTCATTATTGAGTTCTCTGTTGATGGACAACTCCCAAAGTTTTTTTTTTAATAATTTCATTATTATAATAGTGTCACAATAAAATTGGATGTGTAAATATTTTTATGTGTTTATTTTTATTCACATACATAAATATTATCTCAAAAATAGAAATACCAAGAGGATCATCACATAAAATGTATGAAGAGAAATATTCATACTCAAGAAGTTGTAGTGTATTCTAGAGAAAGCCAGTATTTTCAGAGTGTTAATCTGAAGATTGCTTTGAAAATGTAATGGACTAAATGGGTCATCTAAAGTTCCTATATTGGAAACTCAGTCCCCAATTCAGTAGTATTCAGAGGAGGGGGTCTACAAACATGATTATGTCATGAGAGCTCTGCTCTCATTAATCAAGTAATGCCCTATCAAGGGGATGGGACAGTTGTTGTAAACATATTGCTATCTTGCTCCCCCAGCTTCACATATATTCTCCCGTCTTCTACCTTCCTCCATGGGATGGCCTAGCAAGAAGATGCTGTGAAATGCAGGTACTATGCTTTTGATATTCCCAGGCTCCAGAACTCTGAGCTAATAGGCTTATGAATTAATTAGTGCCATATGTTCTGATATAGAAGCACAGGTAAGCTGAGACTGAAGGATTTTATTTTATTCTATTTAGTTCTACATTCAGCAATAAATAGCCAACAGTTATTAATCAGTTGAGTGAAGAGAACAGATACTTCTCCCAAGTCAATCATCCAGTGTCACAGAACATATGTGCATATCGAGGCCAGGCAGCAATAAAAGAATTTGAAGAATGTAAATAGATAAATATCTATCGCCACACAAAAACTCAAGTCCAAAAGGATCAAAGACCTCAACATAAAACCAACGACAGTGAACCTCACAGAAGAAAAAGTGGGAAGTACACTTGAATGCATTGGCACAGGAGATCAGTTCCTAACTATAACCCCAGCAGCACAGACACTGTGAACAATGATTAATAAATGGAATGTCCTGAAACTGAGAAGCTTCAGTAAAGCAAAGGACATGGTCAATAGGACAAAACAGTAACCTATAGAATGGGAAAAGATCTTCACCAAGCCCACATTGGACGGAAGAATGGTCTACAGATATACAAAGAACTCAAGAAACTTAACATCAAAAGAACAAATAATACAATAAAAAAAATGGGGTACAGACCCAAACAGAGAACTCTCAACAGACGAATCTCAAAAGGCTAAAAAACACTCCAGCAAACACTCAACATTCTTAGCCATTAGAGAAGTGCAAATAAAACAACGCGGAGATTCCATATTACATCTGTCAGAATGGCCAAGATCAAAAATACTGATGACAGCTTCTGCTGAAGAGGATGTGAGATAAGGGGAATGCTCCTCCATTGCTGGTTGGAGTGTGAACTTGTATGGCCACTTTGGAAATCATTATGGTGATTTCTCGGAAAATTAGGAAACAATCTACCTCAAGATCCATCAGTGCCACTGTTCAGTATGTACCCAAAGGATGCACATTCATACCACAAGGACATTTGCTTAACAATGTTCATAGCAGCTGTGCTGCTGGGGTTATAGTTAGGAAGTGGTCTCCTGTGCCAATGCATTCAAGTGTACTTCCCACTTTCTCTTCTGTGAGGTTCACTGTCATGCCGATTTCAAGATGTCATTGTTTTTTACCACTGAGTATTACGCCATTGTGTTGATGTACTACATTTTCTTTATCCATTCTTTGGAGGAGAGGCATCTAGGTTGTTTCCATGTTCTAGTTATTACAAATAATGCTCCTATGAACACAGATGAGCAAATTTCCTTGTGGTATGAGGTACACCTTTGGGTATATGCCTAAGAGTGGTATTCCTGTGTCTTGATGTGGATTGATTTCCAATTTTCTGAGAAACCACTACACTGATATCCAAAGTGACTGTATAAGTTTGCACTCTAACCAACAATGGAGGAGTGTTCCCCTTCTTCTGCATCATCTCCAGCATAAAAGATGATTAGTGATTTTGATCTTAGCCATTCTGACCAGTGTAAGAATAGGTATCTTAGAGTCGTTTTGATTTGCATTTCCCTGATGGCTAAGGCTTCCCACAGAAACAGCTGACTTGGGCTAGTGAGAGTTCACTGACTCTGTACTAATAACAGGGGAACCTGCATAGGAACAAACTAGACCCACTGAATGTGGGGAACAGTTGTGAAGCTTGGGCAGTCTGTGGAGTCACTGGCAGTGTGACCGGGATTTATTTCTAGTTCTTGAACTGACATCTAAGAACACATCCTCTTTGGAGAGATACCTTACTCAGCCTAGATATAGGGGGAAGGGCCTTAACCTTGCCTTGAAGTAAAATGCCAGACTTGTTGACTCCCCTGGGGAAGCCTTACCCTTTCTGAGGAGTGGATGGGGTGTGAGGTGAGGCCGGAGGAGTGTGAGAGTAGGAACAGGGGTAGGTATGCAAAATGAGAAAAGATTGTATTAAAAAATTTTAATAAAGAAAGGAAAAAATTAGTTGTTTTATTACTCAGATTAAGAAGACAACAATTTCAGATGAAAAATTATGTGTGAACATCCAAAATAAGCATTCAATTTTGCTCTGCCTAAAAAAGAAAAAACAGTGACATTTCACCAAAAAAAAAAAATCATATGATCTGCACCTCCAACCCTGTGTTCTGTAAGACAGGGTACACAGTCCCTTTCTTTGATAACAAAGAATGATTTTTAAGAAATCATATCATTAGTGTAAACTGCAATTGTTACACAGCAGTCAACAAATATTACCTCATTTCCCTCAAATATTTCATCCCTTCTGAAGTCTTTGACAGCTGACATCTGTCATTTGCACTATCTCATCTGCTTCCAAGCTTTAAGAGCATAAAAGCTTCCAAAGCCAGATGAAGTCCCCTGATGCTGCCTCAATGTTCTGGGATGATACTGGGCAGATATGGCTGTGATTTTTGCAGCAGGATACAGAGGTTCAGTGCGATCTAGACCTAGAAATCTGGGGTAAACCTCAACTGTGGTAAAGAATTATTTTTATTGAGCTTTCTGTCATACTTCAGTCAAAAACTAAATATAAAAATGTAACGAGTGGGAACCTATGAAGCTATTTCTTCATATGTGATCGATTAGCAGAGATATTAGAGGACAGCTCTTCCTTTAACAGTAGGAAATGCGGCAGAAATGAGGTAACACTATCAGAATGCCAGTAGTTCAATAGTTCTCAAACATCCGCCTGCACACTAGCCTCCTGTGAGCTACTCCACAGTAGCTCAGTTTAAAAGCTGCCCTAGAACATATTTTAACAATCACTGCACAATTTTTAACAATGAAAGTGGAAAAAAAAATTAAAGGGCGACAATTAAAAGTAATGGTACATATTTCAATGTGAGACTACAAACATTTGGTATATAAATAGACTAAATGTTGCATGAAAGTTTTTAGTAATTTATTTAACTTTATTTTCTGTGCATTGGTATGAAGGTATAAGATCCCCTTTAACTAGAGATACAGACAGTTGTGAATGGCCATGTGGGCTCTGGGAATTGTACCTGAGTCCTCTGGAAAAGCATCCAGTGCTCCTATCTGCTGAGTCCTCTCTCTAGCCCACAAGAGAGATTTTTAACGCATAGTTTTCTGTTGAAAGATAATATAAGTAAATTTAATTTTTTTAAATTTAACTAAAATATAATTATATCGCTCTCCTACTCCTTTTTCTCCTTCCAACTCCTCCCAACTTTCTTTCATGGCCTCTTTAATTATGATAGATAGATAGATAGATAGATAGATAGATAGATAGATAGATAGATAGATAGATAATAGATAGATAGATAGATAGATGATAGACAGACAGACAGACAGACAGACAGATAGATAGATAGATAGATAGATAGATAGATTCATATATAATATATAATTATTTTTGCTGCATATGTGTGTGAATAGATATATAGTAAAACATGATTAGCAGTAACTATGTTTTGAACTCTTCTGTATCCCAAAGTTGTTTTTAGTGTAGAACACAATTAAATGTTTAAAGATGACACAAAAGGATCTATGTATGATTGGACAAAGGGAGAATGTATTGAGAGAGAACCATCATGAGCATATGAGAAGTGCATCTACAGAACAGTGATGAGCTGCAGAGGTGGTTCAGCAATTTGGTGTGCTTGCTGCTCTGGCAGAAGACGTGAGTTTGGTTCCCAATACCCACACTGGGCAGTTCATAATCAACTGTAACTCTGGCTTTAAGGTATCGGACTCTTTCTCAGGGCCTCCATGGGAATCCATATGCATGTGGACAGGATACACACAAGTGTACACACATACATATAAATTTTAAATGTGGCTGACAATGAGGGCTGACTGAGAAGCCAACGATAATGGCACTGGGTTTTGAGTCTACTGCATGGACTGGCTTTTTGGGAGCCTAGTCTGTTTGGATGCTCACCTTCCTAGACCTGGATGGAGGGGGGAGGGCCTTGAACTTCCCACAGGGCAGAGAACCCTGACTGCACTTAGGACTGGAGAAGGAAGGGAAGGAAGAGGGAGGGAGGGGGAGGGAGAAAGGCGGAGGGGAGGACATGGAAATTTTTAATAAAAAAAATAAAATAAGAAAATAAAATCCAGGGCATAGTTCCAAAACCTTTACTCCATGAACTTAGAATATCTAAAGAATTGGGTGAATTTTTTAATGCGTATGACATAGTGATGTTAAAGCAAGAAGCAATAAGCAGATCCAGCACCAGCAATGAAATGAAAAATCCTCTAAACAATAAAGCAAGAACAACAACAAAACAAAACCAAAAAAATAACTGGATGTGTTAGTAACTAGAGGCTCAAGGGCCGGCATAAACACTGACACCTTATGTGCCTGATGCTGAGGCAAAGACTAAGCACTTGTAAGTACCCACACTTCATTTGGAATTACAGCACAAATGGAAAACTGGCCTTTGGGAGCTTCGTGATCTATGAGGGAGACAAAGAAATTCCATCAGACGGGAACTGAGACACTGATCTGACCCCGTTTAATGTTGGGGTGAAGGCTGGCAGGAGCAGGATGACAAACAGCAAGAAAACTCTCTGTCTGTGACCACAGCTGAGCGACCTGAGTTACATATTCCGCACTATGAAATTCCCAGGTAGGGGAACCTTCATGGCTTCTTGATATTCTTTGGAAGTTTCATTCTCAGTTTTTATCCGTGACTACAGAAATTGCCATGATAACAAAAGGGAAGTTTCCAATTGTATTCAGTTCTTCCAGTTTCCCATCATTCTCTATCCTCTCAACATTATCCTCACGGTTTTTTTTATGGAAAGCGCCTCCACCTACATTATGACTCCGCTCTGCCTCTGCCTTCCTTCATTCCTGAGAGAGGCATACAGCTCTTCACAGGCTATGTGCTCTGGGACTTCCCTCACTCTCCTACCTGTGCACTGGTTCAAGTCTCATCTTCTCACAAGGAATGAAGTTTGCGTCTCTGGTGAATATTAAAAACACCGAGGCAACTTACGTTATTGTTTAAAGCAAGGTGCCACTGAAGATCAAGTGCTGACATTTTGAAGATGCCATTAGGAAACAGAACACTTCCCAGCACTGATAGTGTTGATGCAGGCTTGTGAGTCTAACAGGCAGGCAGCTGATGCAGGAGCATCACCTGGACTACATATTGAGCTTGAGGCTAGCACAGGCTACAGAAGAAGGGATTAAAATTATTTTTGTCCAAAATCCAATTTAACATATTTAAAGTAATCAAGTCAAATTGCAGACCTAGTAGCATAACTAAAGGTGGGAGCGTGCTGTGATCTCGAGAATAACATCTTGTCCCTGTATTTTAGCCTTATTCAAGTTTCTACTTAATTTCATTGAATTATTTTGCTTATGTTTCCAGTGGGAAATGTGTTCACTGGTACCCTCCTTTATTTCAAATTAAAGATCCTTTTAAAACAATCGGCACTAATCCTATGAGTATAACAGAATAACTTCATCATTTCATTGGCTTTCTTTTTTTCTTCTTTCTTTCTTTCTTTCTTTCTTTCTTTCTTTCTTTCTTTCTGTCTTCCTTCCTTCCTTTCTTTCTTTCTTTCTTTCTTTCTTTCTTTCTTTCTTTCTTTCTTTCTTTCTTTCTTTCTTTTTTTCTTTTTTTTTTTTTTTTTTTTTTTTTTTTTGGTTTTTCGAGACAGGGTTTCTCTGTGGCTTTGGAGCCTGTCCTGGGACTAGCTCTGTAGACCAGGCNCTTTCTTTCTTTCTTTCTTTCTTTCTTTCTTTCTTTCTTTCTTTCTTTCTTTCTTTCTTTTTGTCAGTCATGTTTGGTTCTGCCCTAGATCTCTGAGCTATCCAGCTTCTCAATTCTAGCCATCTAATTTGCTATACTCATAGGATCAGTGCTGATCCCAAACTTCATCACAGAGGCTTCCTCCAGAAGTTGATGGGAGCAGATACAGAGACCCATGGCCACACAGGCAGACAGAGTTCAGGAAACCCCACAGAAGAGGAGAAGGAAGAGCCAGAGAACACCAGGAGAACATAGTCCAGCCCACAGAATCAACTAATCAGGGCTCATAGGGGCCCGCAGGTGCTCACAGACTTATTAAGTAGCAACTACGAAGTATACATGTGTCTGCGTTAGGCCCTTTGCATGCACACTGTGGTTGCTTAGCTTGGGGTTGGTGTTGGACTCCTAAAAATGGGAATGGGAGTGTCTCTGACTCTTTTGCCTGTTCCCAGAACCATTTTCCTCTTATTGGTTGCCTCGTCCCGCTTTGATATGGAGGGTTATGCCCAGTCTTACTGCATGTTTTTTTTTAAATATTCCTGTTTGTAATCAATAAAAAATGAAAGTAACTCAAGAGACGGCTAGACAAATACATTCATTCTGCATGTTTTAATGCAGTTTTCGGGTGACATTGCCAGGAAAGAGGTCTGTTGTTTTTTGAAGGGTAGCAGTGTATCTGGAGGAGAGGGAAGTTGAGAGAAGCACTGGGACGAAGAGAGGGGAAGGTGCGGTCAGGATGTAGTATAGAGAGGATAATAAATTTGTAAATGGAAAAGAGAAGATCAGTAGCAATAGAATCTTGACAGAACCTAAGTTCTTCCCGATGAAGACGGTATCTAGAGAACACTGCTCTTAGTACCCCTGCTAGAGCCATCTTAAGACTTTAGCCAATTTCCGCATAGCCAAGAACATGAAGAAGAGGCAAATAATGGGCGAGAGGAAGATTCTCGAGCTCAAAAGAGCCACGATAATGAGAAGCCTCCTGGGATTCCATCTTCAAGGTTTTCTATAGCCATGAGGACCAGAAATAACATTTCAAAAAATCTCAGCAAATATGAATTGCAGTAGCAAAATCTCCCACAGGCATCCTATGGGAGAGCTAAGCTTCCCATTCAGGAGTCAAGCTGATTTTCCCTCAACAGGACTGGAAATACAGCAATACGATAGAAGTAGGGTGTGAAATATGCAGTGTAATAATCAGCTGACAAAGACTTTCCCTCTATTTCCTGATCCAAATGTCAGTGGTTTGGGACTCGTTCAACATCTTCATGCAGATCAGAATCACTTCTGGGGGCAAATGAATCCTCGGACTTTAGGAGGCCTGCTAATCATGTCACTATGACAAAAAAAAATAATAATAATAAAATAAAACAAAGAACTGTGAACAATAATTTAGAAGAGGAAAGGTTTATTTAAGTTCCCATTTTCAGACATGATATGCCTCATGTGATGGAACTATATTTTTGGGGCCAGACCCATAGTAAGACAGAAAAAAAAAGCAGAAGAAATTTTAAAAAGCAAAAACTTATCATGGAGAAAAGGCATGGTGGTGGAAACATGTCTGTGTTTTCTAAGAAGCAAAATGAAAGTGAGAAGGGCCCCCGAAAGACGGCCTGAAAAGGCATACCCCAGTAACCACTATTGCCACCCAGGTCCTGCCTACCACAATTTCTCCCTACCCAAGAGTCTTCTCAGAGCTTGAATCAATGACTGCATTAATCCATTGATGGGGCATACACAGCCTTTGTGACCCAATCTCATCCAAAAATCCCCACCTCTGGCCATCACTTCAAGAGAGAATATTTCTTGTCCAGTTCATAGAAAGTATAGGACAAGAAAATAGCGAGTGTGCACTCGTGTTCAAATCTACGCACACAAGCATGTCATGAATTCAGTATGGGCTCAGTTTCTAGCAGTAGCCTTCCACTCTCCTCATCTCATTAACTCCCCATAAGCCACTCATAGAATGATCTTTCATTTTATGGAAGAGGGGAATGAGGGCATAAGATTTTTTAATTTGTCTAAGTTAACACAAGCCAGTAAAGAAAATATCGAGAATTCAAATTCACATCTAAAAGCTACAAAATTCACCAACCAACTCTGAAGCATGAAACAAATCTCTCATCTATTTTATATTCCAATAAAAGGAACCCATGGCTAAATTTTATTATCATTTCCTCCATTTAATATTGCCTACCTACAACAGCCTAAGCCTCCTGGAATATGTAATAACGAAGACAAGTTTTATCACATTTTAAATATTAAAAAGGAATAAAAACTTGCTTTGATTTTTGGTAAGTGATAAATTTGCTGCAAGTCAAAACCCAACCATAGGACAGAAAATAACTCTTTCAAAATGTATAACCTCCAGTTAACCCTTCACAATGTCAAACTCATAATTAAAAAGGAATTCCAAAACACATCAAGATAGGTTAGAAAACCTGGATTAGACATATTGAAAATATGCTCTTTCATAGAAACTTTAAATATAAATATATGTTTTAAAATTTACCATTTATTTATCCTATAGTCAAACATGTATAAATCCTTATTTCCATATATTCAAAATACAATTTCTATATGTCTTTCTCTTGGGCACATCAAGCTCAAATTATGATTTTGCTTCCAAATGATCCAAACTGAGAGCCATCTCTATCAAATTTATCAAACAATTGAGAAAACATTACATTTGTCCATTGCAAGATGATTTTAAAAATATTTTTATGCCTTAGGAAAACTTCAATTGTGTAAG
Source organism: Alexandromys fortis (assembly GCF_014885135.2). NCBI lineage: Eukaryota > Metazoa > Chordata > Mammalia > Rodentia > Cricetidae > Alexandromys > Alexandromys fortis. Next base: position 18,390,659 of record NW_026067944.1, on the reverse strand, counting down.
TTTTAGCTACATTACATGTAGTTTGTATTTCTTTTTCCTTATTTTCTTATTGTCAAAATAACTGTAAGACCTTATCATTACAATATAATGTTTGGAATATATTCATTATGGAATAGTGAAATCAAGTAAGCTAATACACTCAGTGTTTCTCATATATTGTTGTGAGACGCTACTCTCTACTTTCGCAATCTGTATGAATTCAGTGCTTCATTGTACAGTCTCTACAGTGAACTACAGGCTCCTTTTACCTAACTGAAATTTTATGCCATGTGGGCATCACTTCCTTCACTGTTGACATACAAGAGACCTCCAAAATAGCCTGGAATGGAGTATAACAATGGTTTATTTATCTGGGGATGAACTCACAGAAAGAGTAGCAATCTACTGTCCTCTGTGTGTCCTGGGAAGTGAAACCGTACCGGCAGCCAAAAGACCCATGAATGCTTTTTGTCTGCATTTATAGTATAAGAGACTACACCCAAAGTGGGCTAGTATCTTAGAGCCTATTGGCTGAAGGAGTTCCCACAGCACTTCATCCTCTTTCACCCTGCATCCCCTGCTAAACACCATCCTACTCTTTGTTTCTCAGGACTTACTTCTTAGATTCCACATGTGAGTTCATGTTGAACTTACTAGTCCATATGGGTCTAACTCATTTTACTTAATAAAATTTCTTCCTGGTTTTTCAGTGTGGTCACAAATGACAAATTTGTCCTCTGTTACATTGCTAAGGAACAGAGGGTAGTTTAGATTTACAAACTAACTAATGCAAGTTAAATTGAGGAGAGAAAAGCTAAGATCTTGCTTGGCACCAAGGCCCAGGATCTTGAATGAAATGAGCAAGACGAATAAAACTTAAAATTTACAAAGTATAGCTCTAGCTTATTAAAGTCTCAGTGACAGTGGTTAAAGACAAACCCTTACCTGAGCTCAGAAAGCCAGAACTTTTTGTGCTTTATAAATATAATTGCAGCAGGCAGTGTCTCCTAGCCTGTCTATTCAAGTCAATTCCTTTGTTGTGTTGTTTGATTTTGTGTTTCATTTTTCCATTTTGTTTGTTGTTTTTTGAGACAGGGTTTCTTTGGGTAGCCCTGGTTGTCCTGGAACTCATTCTGCAGAATTACCTAACTAACCTCAAACTCAGAGATCCACCTGCTTCTGCCTCTCAAACACTGAGATTAAAGCTGTGGACCACCATACCCAGTTTCAAGCCAGTTTCTTCATTGGAAGTAGCTGCTATATTTTTTCCATCCCCAGGTCTGTGTTCTGTCTCTTTTACTATTGTACTCTTATCCATTCCTTACTTTCTTCACACACGCCATTTTAAATATAAATATTTCCAGTAACTCCCTAGATCATTCTCTGTTGTGTCCTTAATTAGTGGATATGTTTGTTCCTTAATTACTCTCAAAATAAGAAGTGCCACCCATTTTTTCTCTGAACAACCTAAGAGAGGGACTGTTTCTTTTGCATATTTTTACACATAGGAATACAGTGAGGATATGCGAATTGGATTCCATGAGGCTTAACTGCAGGAGAGAAAAGTATTTCTATGCCTATATATAAAATCTTGGGTTGATCAAAACCTTGAAAAAAAAAACAAGTCTGCAAGAAGGATAGATTTGGAGCTGAGGAAAGGGGCAATGTAAAGTGAAAGAAAAATGGATCATCATTTACATGAGTTACCTAAGAAAACGTGGCTTTTAGACAGTTCAGTGTGAGAGCTGCTAGAAAAGGGAACATAATGAAAACTTTAAGTGCAGTTCAAACATCCACTCTCCTTGAAAAGTGAAAAAGAAATTAACATATGGAAAGGAAGTAATTTGTGATATTACCGGGGGCTTTCCAGTTTAGTTGAAAATAGAGCACAGGAAGGAAGAAATTGCATTTTTAAAATAGGTTAGCTAATTTGAGCTTGTTTCCATCCCTTTATTCAGATCCATTTGTTGTTTGGCTAGGAATATGAGAAAGAAATTTTTATAATGTGTTGAGTCAGAGAGCTTCGAGTTAGCATGGCATGGCAGCACAAGAACACACAGCTTTCATACCCAGCCATGTGCTGTTCTCAATAAAGATGATGTATTACTACCCAGGAATCAATATGAATGCAGATAAAACCTATTCTTTTCACTGGGTAATTCTATAGCTGATACACAAGTTGCTGAATATTTATCATTTGAATACAGAATAGTGTTTTGCCAATGCTCAGTGTGCAAGCGATAAATACAAACATTGCTCTGCTCACTATTTTTCTCTTATTTCTGCTTTTGCTTTCCCAAGACGAGGATAAATGAATAGCAAAGACCCACCTCACAGTTCACGAAACATGGTAAAGGAAGCATAAATCCCCAAGATAGCATTGCTAACAATCTCTAAGGGAAGTAAATGGCCCATGGATCCTTTAAATGCTCCAAGTATAGCAGACGAATGAATATGAGTCATACATTAAATGTGATCACTGGAAGGATGAATGGACCTTTAAGGTAAAAGGAGTTCCTGTCTGCGACTGTCAGACAGAAGTATGCAAATGCTCTTGCCTTCACCATTTTACAATATTCAAATGGTTTTGAATGTGTCACAGCTCATTTCAGTGTGAGCCCACAGCCATTTACAAAATGAAATCCTCAAAATCAGCCCTCTCCTCAAGGGTCATGAAGCAAATTGACTTTGTATTGGTGGTCTCTGAAGAGTTAGAGATTTTTTATGGTATTTTAGTAGCAGAATTGAGGCAAGAAAGGTATAAAATTCCAGTGGCAAATGCTTTAGATCAATGTCTTGATGGTCTTCCTGCTTTACCATTGCCTACGGCAAACCAGTCCTTCTGTCATCCCAAACTCTCTCTTTACAGCCACTATACAAGCCATCTCCTTGGTGTCTACCTACTGTACCTTTAAATTAGCTTTGAAACTCATCTTTTTTATTTTTTTTCATCCCCTCACTGGCTTACTTCTTTTGAACAGCCTCTAAGAGTGTGTTCCAATCACAAAAATTGGACCTCTTATCCTAAAAACTTGATCCACCTTGAATTGTTTCCCCACATATCAATATAAAATTTTCTTCTATTCATGTCATAAAAATTTAAAATTCATTTAGGGTTTTCCAATATCTTCTAGAAGTCCATATCCCTCAACATGGTATGAAAAATGTCTTCTAACCTGATTCCCAATCATTCTCCACAGCCACACCCACTAAGCCAACCAACCACCTTGTACTGCATGCTACTCATTCTAAAATTGTCATTCCTAGCATGCATTTAGATTTCTCATCAATCTCCTCATCATCATACTGATCTTTCTCATTTTTCCCAAATAGAACGTATTCACCCTGAAAAAAATCTTTCAGCATATGTAAGGGTAAGTAAGGTAATTAATTCTCTTACACATCCTATGCTTCCTTACTAGAGTATTTATAATGTTGTATGATGACTACATGAGAATCTCCTGTAGACTATGAACCAGGTCTGTATGTTCACTATACTACACTCAGCTCTGAACAGTGTTGATAGAAGCTAAAATATAGATTTTTCATAAAATGAAGGAATAAAGCAAGTTACAATAGATAAAAAACTATTCCTAAACCCATAAAGAAAACTGTAACTTACAGAAGGTGATCGCTGCAAGGCCTTTACCCAACTCATTCGTACCTATCTTTAATGCATTCAGCCACAGTTCAAAGTAGTTATTTGTTCCTCTTTTTGGGTCTGGCTTACCTCACTCAGGATGACTACCTCAAGAACAATGGCAATGGGTTTTTGATCCTATTGGTTTCGTGGGAGACTAGGCAGTTTCGTGGATGCTCACCTTACTAGACCTGGATGGAGGTGGGTGGTCCTTGGACTTCCCACAGGGCAGGGAACCCTGATTGCTCTTTGGGCTGACGAGGGAGGGGGACTTGACTGGGGGAGGGAGAGGGAAAGGGGAGGCGGCAGAGGGGAAGAGACAGAAATCTTTAATAAATAAATAAATAAAAATTTAAAAAAATTAAAAAAAACAAAGTAGTTATTTGTGACGTATGCTCTGAAACCTCAACTCCAAGTGATCTTTCATTCCTCTAAAACACAATAAATAAATTTTACAATAATTTCAGATTTCATGAAATCATTTCAAGTCATGAAAGCTCATTCACTTAGCCAAACAAGGAAAGACAGGAGCCATTTCCGTTATACTACATGCATTTGTTTTTAACCTGAGGTCATGTCTGATGTGACAAGTTTGACTTCTGTCTCATTGGCCTCTGCCCTTGCTAAAAACGTAATGTACTTTGCGGCTAATCAAATGTACTGTAGAATTTTGATGGCGACTTTTAGTCCTTGTACAATCAACTGATGTAGGAAGTTCTGAGCCCTGTTCAGCTCAGTTGAAATAAATTCTGAAGTCCAGATATCTACAACTCTTTCTAAAGCTTTCAGAAAATTTCTATAAAGGCTATAAATCCTTGGTTTTGAGGAAGGGCCAGCATTTATCATATTAAAAGATTAAATTGTTCATGTTTTAGATTTGGGGATGCATATGTTACATATCACAGCTAGTCCCCTCTACTTGAATAGACAACCCATAAACAGATGGCAGCAGATGACGGACAATGAAGCCTTACTCAAGACAGATTTGCCAGAGAGGTGATAGTCGTCAACCTCTGAATTGGATAACCTTACATCTTCTTCTAATCTAAACAGCTTTATTTGCATTGTCTTGTTTCCCATTTTGTTACAGAGACATCTGCTCTTTTGTTTTTGAAAATTAATTTACCAAAAATAAACGCGACTGACAGATAACATTCAGATTGTAGTTAGTGTGTGGGAAAGGCCCAATTTGTGAATATACTCAAAATGTATAAAAAGCATGCTAAAATGTTATCAGCTTTGCTGTTATTTTTGAAAACATCGGGGCATTCTTTTTGCTTATCCCCACTATTTATTGGAAAGGAATGATGAAAGGAATATCAGTGTTCTCCCTTTCACTATTCCAAATGACAACAATAAAACACAGCTGCTGCTGGAGTGGAGAAAGCGAGGAAACCTCAAGCAGAACGGCAACAGCCCATTACCTGCAGCGTGGAGTCCATGCAGGCATCTCAAAAGACTGATCACAGCAATACCAATAGGCTGTGAACTACACTGTTGTGATAGAGCACAGGTTCATAAAGCTTTACAATGCAGATGATGAAATTATAAAGAAATGCTGCAGATGAGATACATAGGCATTCCCTTCGCTGACAGGATAACACTGCCCAAAGGAAAGGACTTTGAGTTCCTTTTCTGTCACCAGAGCTTCAGTGATGACTGCCGTAGATCTTCATAGCTATCGCATGGTTTAGTCAATAGCAGTGGCAGGAAAGAATCAACCTGTCTAACTATCTTGACAATAACTGTTGTTTTCAACTTTTTGAGAGGTTGAAGATGACGCACAATGATGTTAGATTGTACCTGACTTCTTTGTGGAAGAGCAGGTATAAAAATTACCTCACGCTCACTAGCCAGGCCTCAAGCAATATAAAATATATATTTTGTGGTTTCAGATGATCACTAAATAGCTTTAAGGAAAATCACTCTAAAGTGAAGAACGTCCTAGAGAAGAAGATGAAGAGAAGAATACTTCTAAATGCATATTTCTTCATTTGCCCTGAGCTGAAAAACTATCTAGTGATTCTCCTAAGAATGTCAGACAACAAAATTTGAGAAATGTGGCTTTCAGAGAAGAAAGCTATTGGACACTTCAAAATCACTCCAGTAATCCAAATTGTTATTCTTCCTCTGTTGCTAATAGACTGACAGGTATAGACGAGCCATTTAACTGTTCAGGTCCCTTAAAACCTTGAATTCTATCAATTCTGCCCCAAATTTGCAGAGGAAATAAATTTGATTCCACAGCATAGATGACTTTGACACTAAACCCATGATTTGCTAGTGAGAAATCCAGGAAAGAATGATAGCTAACTTATATTTGATTGTCGTTTCTATTTTAAATCCCACCATCTGTGGTTAACAAATCATCCCATGGACCCTTTTCCTTGTCTTAAAATACTAAGGGTAACAAAATTGGCACTATTTTAGAAGCCTTAGCAGCAAAAATTGGTAAATATGTATTATATAAAGTTAAGCTCCTATGTGGCCAACCTGCACAAGAAAGTTCCATATATTAATGAAAACCTAAGAATAATTAATATTAGAAAGAATGTCAAATCATCAGGTAGTGGAAGTGCGTGCCTTTAATGCCAGCACTTTGGAGTCAAAGCCAACCTGCTTAAAGAAAGGATTTATCTAGCTTCCCAGTTACAAGAGGGCAAAGCAGGAACCTAGAAGTAAATCCACATAAGAACATTGGTTACTGAGTTGTGTCCGGCTTGAGCAGCCATTTTCTTTTATAGCTTGGGCCAATTTGCCAAACAATGGAAAAACTCACAGTAGGCTCTTTCCTACAACAATTACAAAATAGAAAATGATCCACAGATATGCCCACAGTATAATCTAATGGTTATACTTCAGTCAAAATCTGCTCTTCCAAAATGTGTCAACATGGCAACCAAGATTAGCCAGCACAGTTTCACTGTGGCATTCTGACATATACTTTGTAACTTACTGATCTGATACTCTTCCTTCCTCCCTCTCCACAAGCTTCTTATGTCTTTCCATGGGCCACCTATTTCCCCCAATGATTCCTTTTCTGATTTTAGACTCCACATATTTTATACTATACTTTCATTTAATTGCCCTTCCTTACCATAAGACTTCTGTTTTCCTCTGTTACAACTCCCTTTCTAGTTTCTTGACCCATATTCATACACACACACACACAATTATTTTATCAAATAAAGGTTGAGAAATGGAAATTACTATATTTTTTACTCCATTATACAGATGCTTATTATTATTTACACATTCACTATATATATATATATAACTTAAATATAAAACTATATAAACTTAAATCTAGGATCTTCATATGAAAGAAAACATGCAGCATTTTGTCTTTTGTGTCTGGGTTATTTTGTCTAGCATTTTCATCTATTTTCCTATAAGTTTCATAATTTCATTCTTATTCATTGAAGATAAATTCTCATAAATAACTTAACTCAGTGGACCAGAAAGAAGATCAACAAAATTCTATTTTGTGTGTATGTATGTATATTTGGTGTGCATCTAGTTGCATCTCGTTGCATTGTTTTAGCTGTTGTGAATAAGGTAGCAATGGCATTGATGTATGGAAGTATCCCTCCATCCTTTCCACATATACCCAAGATTGGGAGAGCTAGAGCTCATGGTAGTTGTGTGTTTAGACACTTTATCTAACACCATACTGCTTCCCATAGTGACAGAACATTTGCACTTCCGTAAACACTGAGTAAGATGCTCTCATTTCCTACCTGCTTACCACCATTTGTTGCCAGTTATGATGCTACTGTTTTTTTTATTTTTTTTTAATTTATTAAAGATTTCTGTCTCTTCCCCACCTCCGCCTCCCCTTTCCCTCCCCCTCCCTCAATCAAGTCCCCCCACCCTCGTCTGCCCAAAGAGCAATCAGGGTTCTCTGCCCTGTGGGAAGTCCAAGGACCACCCTCCTCCATCCAGGTCTCGTAAGGTGAGCATCCAGACTGCCTAGGCTCCCACAAAGCCAATACGAGCAGTAGGCTCAAAAACCCATTGCCATTGTTCTTGAGGTCTCAGTAGTCCTCATTGTCCACTATGTTCAGTGAGACCTGTTTTAACCCAGGCTTTTTCAGACCCAGGCCAGCTGGCCTTGGTGAGTTCCCGATAGAACATCCCCATTGTCTCAGTGTGTGGGTGCACCCCTCGCGGTCCTGAGTTCCTTGCTCGTGCTCTCTCTCCTTCTGCTCCTGATTTGGACCTTGAGATTTCAGTCCGGTGCTCCAATGTGGGTCTCTGTCTCTGTCTCCTTTCATCGCCTGATGAAGGTTAATATTCAGGAGGATGCCTATATGTTTTTCTTTGGGTTCTCCTTCTTATTTAGCTTCTCTAAGAACCCGAATTATAGGCTCAATGTCCTTTATTTATGGCTAGAAACCAAATATGAGTGAGTACATCCCATGTTCCTCTTTTTGGGTCTGGCTTACCTCACTCAGGATAGTGTTTTCTATTTCCATATGATGCTACTGTTAATTATTTCAATTCACCTTGAAAGTTAGGTTTAACTTTTGATAAATATAGTCCATCATTATTTCTTCAATTACTACACTGAGACTTGGTCACTTATTTTATGGAATAAAGGTAGAGAAACAAAATTTTTTACATTTTTTTTACTCCAATCTACAGATGCTTACTATTATTTACACATTTATAATGTTTATAAATTTCCATTTGGGAGCACTGGAAAAACATTCCAGTTTGCCAAGTGCTTGTGGTGCAAGTATGAGTACCTGTGTTAGATTCTTGATACTCAAATTAAAAAATCAGGTATAGTAACATATACTTTTATTCAGTTTCTGGGGAGGCAGAGGGGTAGATACATGGTGGGTGTTCACTGACCAGCCAGTCTTGCTCAATTAGGAGATCCCAGTTCCCAGGGGAAATTTTTGTCTAAAGAAAAATAACAAAGAAAAAAAAGCGAGAGAGAGAAAGGAAGGAAGGAAGGAAGGAAGGAAGGAAGGAAGGAAGGAAGGAAGGAAAAAAGAGAGAAAGAAAAGAAAGAAAGAAAGAAAGAAAGAAAGAAAGAAAGAAAGAAAGAAAGAAAATAAATGTGGATGGCTTCTGTAAGAGTTGCTATGAAGAAACACACCGTGACTAAGGCACCTTAAAAAAGAAAAAAATTACTGGAGCTTACAGTTTCAGAGGGTGAGCCCATGACTGTAAAGGTGGGGAGCATGTTACCAAGCAGGCCTGTATGATACTGAATCTGTAGTCAACAGTTAACCTCTGATCCACCAGTAGGAAGCAGAGAAAGAGAGAGCTAACTAAGAATGGCTTGGATTTTAAAACCTCAAAGACCATATCCAAAGCCTATTCCCAATGACCAACAAGGCCATACCTCCTAATACTTCCTGAAGAGTTCCACCAAACAGTGACCAAGATTCAAATATATAAGCCATGAAAGTGATTCTCGCTCAAATACCAGAGCTCCTCAGGAACAGCATCCATGGTTAACCTCTAGCCTCCACATGAACAGTACATTCATAAGCACTTGCATCTGCGTATTCAGGAACATGTGAATGAATGCACACAAACACACACACACACATTTGTATTCCGTTCATTGTCAAATTGTAGAGTTTAAACAGTCCCATTACTTATCACCAGACTGTCTGTCATTTCTAAGCTTTATGTTGGGTCTTCTCTTGCTTTAATCACTAACATGTTAGTGAAGTTCTTTCTATCAACTGGCAGGTAAAACTTCTTTGAATTCTATAGTTCTGATTATATGAAAAGAATGAGAAAAAGGGAAACCTGGAGATTCTGTCGTCCAGTGTCTTATGGGAATGAAGGTGAGTAATTAATAGCTGTCATCCAAACAGAACATTTCCTATCCCTCTACTTCATTCTAATCTTGACACAGCTAGGAATGTAGTGGGGGGAAATATGGGACTGAAGGATTCCCACTATAAAATAATGCAATGGAATACAGAGAAGATACATTTCTTTAAGTTAGAGAATGAAAGAGAAAACCCACATAGTGATAAAGAAAAATAATAATGGCACCAGACAACAGACTGGCAAAACTGAGTGCCAACAGAGAGTTACACAAAGCTATGCTGAAACTATGCTGAAAAATTACTCTAAATCTGTCTTACTATAGCCAAACCATCAATGAGAAAAGAAAAATGAAAACATTTTTGCCAAGCAAGAGTGGTTGGCCAAGGACAAATGCTCCAGCAATAAATAAAACAAGTAAGCCATGAGCAGACCCTTGAATGTTGACGTGACCCATTCTACCAAGCTAATAGAATCAAAAGCAGCAAGCATGTAGTTCATAACATTTGTGACCCCCGAGGTTAGCACAGCATGTGTAGGCTGCATTGACCATGAAACTTGAGGACAATTGGGCAATAAATATTTTTCCTTCAAACTTCATGTTTAAACCCTGTATATTTCTCCATTGCGGTTTACTGGATTAGTGGAAATCAACGTAATTTGAGCAAAATCCAAGTGACTTTTCTTTCCGAACAGGAATCTAAATGAATGTTATCAGTTAACCTATCTCAAAAACTTTCAACATTGTGACCTTTTATTTAAAAAAAATGGTTATATAATATGTTCCATAAAATAGTGAAGGATTAAACCAAGAAATGGAAAAAAATAGATTCAAAGAACAAAGGCTTAACAGATGGCTAGGACTATTTGCAGTTGTTCTGCAGGGTTAGACACCATTCTACAGCATCTTCTTTGGAAGGCTCACGACTGCCTGGAACTCCAGCTGCAGTTCTCTTTTGGACTCTGGGGGCAACTACAAGCATGTGCACAAACATACACAGACAGGAGGACAGATATACACAGAGAGAGAGAGAGACAGAGAGACAGAGAGGGGGGGAATTTAACATGTAAATAAAAGATTTAATAAATAAGAGGCAAATTAAGAAACTTTCAGGATCACATTTCTACATCAGGCCTAGATATCAATTACTATAGATTGAAAAGTATAAGCAGAGGCTTGGGCAATAGATATCTATAGAAATTATAGATCACTTACTATGCTGGGTGGTGGAAAACATAGTCATTAGCATTTTACAGATTGTGCTGGAGAACTTGGAAATTTATGAACATAAGTATATGAAGTTGGGTAAATTTCAAAATAGGGAAGTTATTATTCAAAATAAAATAAATAGGTAAGTGGGGTGAACAGAAAGAATGAGCCTAAATTCTTCAAAATTCTAATCCATGAATAAGCAGTAGACAGGCACTGACTGAAATTGGTGTTTTTAAAACTGAATTCCAATATGAAGGAATGCGGAAGTAAATAAACCTACTGCTAAAAAGATGAAAATGATTACTTCTGTGATTAAATTGGCAGTGAAGAGGCAGAAGATTGACACTTAAGAAGTTTGCTACACATATGATTTATAAGCTTATTTAATAAATTGTGCTAGCAATATTACTTTGATTTTTTAATATTATTTTAAAGCAATGATGATGTAAGGTCATACTTATGAAAGTGATCTTAAAATTGAAAAACACTCTTGTTTTATCCATGTCTCACTAGAAACCAAATCTTTTTTTTTAAATTCCTTTTTTTTAAATTTTATTTGTTTATTATATATACAATATTCTGTCTGTGTGTATGTCTGCAGGCCAGAAGAGGGCACCAGACCTCATTACAGATGGTTGTGAGCCACCATGTGGTTGCTGGGAATTGAACTCAGGACCTTTGGAAGAACAGGCAATGCTCTTAACCACTGAGCCATCTCTCCAGCCCCCTAGAAACCAAATCTTGACAAAAAGAATTAAGAGGGAAATGGTTCATGTAGGGACATGAAAGCAAAATGGAAGAATGATGGATAAAAGAGAACTGAGACGAAAATATGTGAGCCACTATAATTTAATGCACGTTGTGCCATGTGTCGTTACACTACAAGGGACAAAAACACAAAAGGTCACCCAGGATCAAGGCATAGAGCGACTTTTCAAGGGTTCCATGGAGGCACGTTAGAATATGTCCTTGCATTCCGTTTCCTCTCTATCCTTCCAATGTCACCCATGAACCTCTTATCCTTGTTTTCCAAGTCATAATCCAAAATACAATATCTGTAAGAACAGCTTTCTTAGAGCTAAGTGGCTCACCAAAACGAAGAAAATAATAATGAATAGTTTACAAGTATATGAGCTAAAGTTCAAACTATAGATTACAGACATGGGTGGTTGAATTTAGACAAAGGAATTACTATTGAGGCAAATTTTTATGATTTTTTTAATTTCTGCATCCCCTCAAACAGTCACACAAAGAACATACCGAAGCTAGTAGGGGCAGTGACTCTCGGGAGAGATAAGGAGACAGTTAGTGACTGTAAAGAGAACAAGCATCTGCTTTCCTTTGCAGAGACATTTTCTTAGATTTGGGGGTAATAAATCTAGAAATACCTTTCTACATTGCCCCAGAAGATACAACAGTTGTGGCCAGAAAAATGCCTAGCTCCCTTCCCTTTAATATTTTCTTCTCCTACTTAACAGACGTACTTTAAATCTGCATAGGTTTTCTTTACAAGGAAAACATACTTAAATAAAGCTAACTTTAAGTCTTCTACTACAATTTAATCTATATCTTCACAAAAACCTGACTTTTCAGAGACTTTGCATTGAATGAAAATTTGTATCACTAAGGTAATAGTGAAAGAATGGTCTTCAAACTCATTTATGTTTATTTTTATTTAATGTATATACATATGTGTGCCTGTTTGTCTTTATGTACAACACATGTGGGCAGTTGCCAGGAGAGTCAGAGCACCTGGAACTGGAATCACAAACCAATGGGAGCTGTCCAATGTTCTGAGGTGAGTGCTGCGAATCAAAAGTAGGTTATTTGCAAGAGCAGCAAGTGCTTTTCAAACCACCAAACCATTTCTCCTATCTCAGTGCTCATGGACTGGAAGCAGACTTTCAGCATGCACTTGCTGGGTGATCCTGAATAGTAAGATTAGCTTCTCTACAACCCAACACCACATAGATAAACTGTGGTATTGTGATTAGCTTCTCTACATCCCAACACCCACGTAGATAAACTGTGGTATCGGGCAAACATTTTAAAATATTGTCTGTAGAGCACTGGCAGAATACCAGGCATCCAGGCTTTTAAAAATGTGAATACCCATTTCTTTCAGGATTATCACCAGGATTTCAAATCCTAACCAGATACTCCTCAGATTGTTTATCTTTTAAACTCAAGAACACAAAAAGGTTCAAAGTCATTTCTTGATGCTGTTGTTCATGGGAAATGAAGAGTACCTGGTCATCTAAGCACTTGGAGAGTTTGGGGATTTTGCTTGTTTGTTTTGAGTTTGGTTTTATTTTTCAAGTAAAGTCATCAAAATCTTAAAGGAACTTAAACATTTGGATCAAAAAATATGTATTTGTGTAGATATCTTCTCTTTGATAATTTATTTTAAAATATTGTAAACTCTTGGGGATAATGTAATCAGAATTCAATGTAACATCCATAAAAATAAACTATGTCATGAATTCATTGTTTCCCGATTTCTAAGGAGGTCTCATTGATTTCTCAGAAAAAGATAAATTACCAGCTAATCACTCTAAATAAAACAAAACAACTGTACATGCATTTTACAGATTTTTCAGTTTATACACTCACAGGCTTATCACAAATGAAAGTATTTTAGCTTATTCTAACCTCTTCATTGTGTGTACTTTAATCCCTCAAAATAATGTTTTCCCATAAAAACTTAATATGGGGACAATTTTTCCATTGGACCACATGAAGGATTAAGTAAGAAGCAGTTCCCAAAGCTACAAAACAACAACATTAGTGTAAACAAAATTCTAAAGAACATTTAATTCCATAACTACAATCCAAATTCAAACAAATTGTTTTTAAAGAAAATTTCACTTACTTCAATATTTTAATTTTTCATTACTAGTTTAGATAACTTAGAATATTGTTTCAACTAATGTGGAATCATTTCTTATTGTTAAAGCAACAATTACCTAATACAAATTTGGGAGAATTCCCAGCATAGATCTGACATCATTACAGACGGAATAAAAAGATAATGATTTCTTGATTTATTCTCAGAAAACAGTAAGGCTTTCTCATCAATTCAAATCTATCAATGATGTAATTCTTTATGAGATTTTTTTCCCCACTTAAATTTGTTCTCTAGAGAGAAAGTGATGTTTATGGACCCTGTGTCTACGGAAACATATTTTTCATTAGAAATCAATCGTCTCTTCTTTTGATACATGCGGTTATAGATCAGTCAAACAAGTGCTAGCCAATTAGAAGCCACTCCGAGAAACATGCTCTGTGGCACAGATTTGCACCTCTTCCTTCCTTGTTCACAGGCCTCCTGTCACAGGAAGAAAACTTCTGGGACATCTTTAAAACCATGTTTTGTACTTCATAGATCTCTGGGGGAAAGTATAAAGTACCTTTATGCGACTTTCTGGTAGGAATGCATCATTATAAGCCAAGAGAATGACAATCTTTTCTTCAGTTTAATGATGTTACGTGTTATGAGATTTCAAGCCAATGGAATTATCTTTGATGCCAGATGTTACTTATGAAGCAATAGGTAATCTGTCTTAATCAATGTGTAGTCATCTATGAAAGTATGATGTCTTCCCAATGATGTTCTCCATAATAAGAAGTAAGAATGAGAAATAAATGGAGCCATGATGGATAGCTATCCTGGATTCCTTCATCAACACATGAAAGAAAGGGGAAAATCACAGCAGGGGCGTGTGCGGTGCAGTGCAGCTGGCTCTGACACGAGACAGTGTAAGACACCTTCCCTGACAGATGAGCTTCTCAATCCTGGTGGGAAAATGGAGTAAAACTTTTAGTGCTAGGCCTGACCCTCACCAAATCAATCGGCTCACAAATCACAAGTAATTTCCTCTCTTCAAAGAGCCAAATTCCCTCTCGCTGATGGGATTCCTGTTCAACAGTTTCTAAAGCAGAATATGAAAAGGCAAATGATAAATCTTTCAATTTGCAGAACAACAAGAAATTCAGAGTTTATGAGAGAATGGGACATATGTTTACCACCACATCGATGAATTGGAATAGACGACATCAGCTTGCTTCTCTACAAGTACAATGCTCAAATTCCCAATGGCTCACAGCAGCCTAACTGCCTTGTCACCTGTAATGATTGTTGCAGTAGTCTTTTTCTCTTTTTAATAATTGTAAAGAATAATCATTTCATCCACAGAGCTCTAAGAACATCATTTGTCTTACAATTTCAGAAGTATCTTTCCTACACTAGCTTATTTACTGTAGGAAATCTTACAGCCAGTGGTTACCAATCCACTGGGATGTGGCCTCTTGTACTATATATGCTGATGTAGAACATGCATCCACTCTCGCTTTTCCAGCTGCAGGATTCAGTTTCTGATCTCCATTTCGGCAGAGGATTCTGATTTGTGAGTCTACTTCTAAATAAATAACTAATTCTGAGCGAGTGTGGGATTTCTTTTAAGCATCTTTCTTCACTTATTATTTGTATACCTATCTTCTGTACCCCCAAAGTGAAATACCTTAAAATGTTATAGGTCAGGAACAACTGAAGAAAATAGTTTTTGATATAGAAAAGTTACTAAATTATGCATATAAGAGATGAACACAGGTCATTTTAGGGACCATCAGTTTTTTCTCTTAAACACTAATTGGCCCCTATATTAGGCAATGAATTACAGAAGCAGGTATTTTCAGGAAAGCACAGGATAAGCCCCTAGGTCATATGATAGCCTTCGTCTTGTAAACTTCTTGACTCAGATTTGGCTCATAAGGGAAAAATGAGTAAATTCATGTGCAAGCCCTTAGGTGATATTTTTTTCAGAAAGTTATATCTTTCTTCTATGTGATTCCAGTTAGTGAAAATGCTAATGTGTAGAGATGGTCTTGAGATGAAACAGTAATGAGAAAAAGAAACAAGGGCTCTGAAATCTGGTTTTGTAGGAACAAGAGAGTCAGGACCAGTGATGCAGATGCCACGCCAGACACAGAACATGACAGGGTAGCTTTGATTCCACATCCCCAATTATGCAGTCTTCCTTAATTTTTGCATAATTTGATTTTATTTATTTTAAGGCATTTCAAGATTGAGGAAAATACTCTTCTCTAGAGGAGAACCCCAAACTTGGCTATCTAATACCAGTAGTCAACTCTGAAATCATAAATGTGAAAGTAACATTGTACATTACTGAACAGGTTGTATTTGTACATTTAGGAACACACACACACACACACACACATACACACACAAGCATGGACATGTATTTAGCAACAATTAAAGAAAATAAGGTCATTAATTTAACAGAGAACAAGGGATGCATGAAAAGTGTAGAAAAGCGGAAAGGGGCAAATGGTGTAATCATATTTTAATTTCAAAATATAAATGGATTCGGAGAAGTTACACATGTGAAATTTCCACATGGCTGCTTAAACAAAATCTGAATGATGATGACATGAGTAAATATGTTGACACCACAAAGGGAACATATACAAACACATATTTTCTGCACAGAGAACTACAGTCAACTAAAAACATGGTAGGTAATCAAAGGCAACAAAGGGTGAAAAGACAGTGTCAGTGCTGGAACCTGTGCAGAGGTTCTAAGTAGACCATTTGTCATCACTTTGTGATGTCATCACATCACAATTTACAGTATTTATTGCTATTATCCCTTCCGAGTTTCTGTTTTAAGACACTTTTAGCTTTGAGAAGGATAAATAAGACATGGGAGAGTCACACTGAAGATGATTCTGAATGTAAACAGACTTCATGTGATAGCAATATTGATTCACCTTGTTACTTAATTACATATTGGGACTTGGAATTTTGTCAGCATCATTAACCTCAGCAACTTGAGCTGAGGGCATTGCAGTGCCCATATGAAATAGTAAGTATAGACAGGTTTTCTGAAACAATGAGACAAAACTGAGAGAATAGAATTAAGGAGTAAAGGGGAAACAGAGGTGAAAGTCTATGGGAGAAGTAGTTAGAAAGCAAAGAAAGTGTTTGGATATAAAAACAAGAGGCATTTGGCAACACAAGAATAGTCGCCTGTAGAACGCATGAGCTGGCCTTTCTGTGCATAATGGCCTTGATAGGTGTTTGCATACCAATACTCCCATGGAGAAAATTTAGGAAAGCCAACTGGACCATTTTATAAAGTTTTTATTTGAAGTACTAGAGGGTTACTATAGTAAAAGAACTCAAAAGTCAATCTCTACCCCCAAAGAAGATGAGGATAAGTCTGTTATTTGACATGCGTTTCACCAGTAAAGACTGATTGTTTATCAAGTTGTGATCTATACTCGGTCTGGAGAGATGCGGAAAGCGGGGTTGTAAAACTGAGGCCACTTAAAGTAGACAGCTGCATGTGTGGGTGCAGAGAGCATGGAGAGGCAGCAACAGGGAGGAGGAGCAAGAGCAGAGCACGAAGGGGTGGCAACAGGGAGGAGGAGCTAGCATGCTTTTAGTCACAAGCCCTGGAAACCTTTACTGTGGAGGCGCTAACTCTTTCACAGATAGCGCTGCTACCATAGAAACTGAATTGTGATTATTTAGATATTTAACTTCTGTCATGACACATATCTTGTGCAGATTTGTGATGAGAAAAACTGAAAAATTACACTGTTATAAACAAGTCTCTCTAAAAAGGTAAATCTGCTGCCTGTTGAATTGTCACTGGCAGAACTGTGTACCACATCTTGCATTTTTAGTGGAAAATGTATTAAAGTACCATCAACAATCTTTAAAAATATTAACAGTTATTACTTTTCCAGAAACAACAGTTAGGCACTCAAGGAAGATACAGTAATTCATAATCTCAACTATCAACAAGCTTTATTCAGCACTGACTATCATTCGGTCCTTTCTGATCAGTACTACAAAATGATAAAACTAACATGATATAATTACTTCTGCTTTCATCAAGGGTACAGTCGCGCAATATGGAGAAGAGAATTTGAAGCTACTTTATATCTTTGGATCGCCTTTTTCCCTTCATGACTATAATGAAAGACAAATTTTAAAAAAAAGATAATAATAATAATCTATGGATGTCAGTCAGTGTTATATGCCAATCAACATACAACCATTACCTTTAAGGTTAAAGCTTATAAAAGATCTGGAAGGACCACTCACTGGATAGAGGTGCTCACTGACAACTCCAGTTCCATCCCCAGGATCCACTGGGGGAAGAAGAGAAGCAACTCCTGCGATCTGCTTCTGACTATCTCATACTTACCATAGTATGGGCACCCACCTCATACAAATGAAGGTAATTTTTAAGAACATTTTCATTAAATAAAGCACATGAAGAATATAATTCACTTGAAAAGGAGAAAGAAACTATAATCACTAAGGAACAAACAGATAGGACGGGGCTGTATCTATTAGACACAAAACAGCACAGGTTTAATGAAACAATTAAGTCATCTGAATCCCACAAAATAATTATAATCTACATTCATATCAATAATAATCAATTTATATTCAGAGTAACAAAGCACATTTAACAGTTAAGATATGTTGATATGTTGAGTATTCATCATGGAATTTGAAATTTATTCAACGTGTTCACATAATTCTTGTCATTTACTCCTTGCTATAGCCATGTGAGACAGATGTTTATCATCTATATTTTACAGAATAAAAACCATAGGCTCAAATATGTTAATAAATTTCTATGATTATGGATATAGACATAGCCATATTTATTGTCAGAGATCTAATTTTCTTTTAGAAATGCTTTATATTAATTAGTAAGGCTGATAACCTGCAAGAGAAGTAAGTAAATAAAATGAATCACCAATAGTGGTTATGTCCAACATCCAATATAGATTTGAACAAAAATGAATAAAATTTAAAGAAGAAGAAAACCAAGATGGGTCATCAGGTACAGGTGTTTGCTGTGAAAGCCTGGTGACCTGAGTTTGATTTCCAAAACCCACACAAAGGTGGGATGGGACAACTGATCCCACAACATTTTCAGTTGACCTCTACATACGCTTTCACCGTGGCACATGTACATCCACAAACACACATCTCATACCCATGCACACGTGGTAATTAAGACAATAAGAGAAATGAACAAAAGAGAAATCGGTACAATTTATCTGTGTCATCTATTATATGGGTTAGGTGTTAATCCCTTCTTGCCAGATAATACTCAGGAAAGTACCCAGAGAAGCCTATCTTCTTTGAATTCCCCTACTAGGTACCTGTACCCTCAAATCAGGCACATCGCAGCAGTTCAAGGCGGCACAGGAAGATGGATGGCGCCGAGACGGTCATTAGAAGAACAACGTGGCAGTCATCATTCTATGCTGGCACAACACCATCTGTGTTGCACCAGACCCGAGTAACTCTGACATGACAAATACACCTCTTAGGGGAAATGAGAGCTCTATTAATTGTTCCCCTGTCTGGCCACACACACTAGCGATACACGCTCCTCGAATACAACTCGGTACAAAGTTGTTATTATTGAATTAACAGTAGCGATGAATTATGATTTTTAAGATAACATTTATTTTGCCTGTTTCAACAGTAAGACGAAAGTATCTCCATCTCAACGGGGTGCCACAAACCCAGGCGGCCTTAATTTATATTTACTCCCCACCTGGGAGACTCGCTACCAACGTAAATATTCCTTTCTTCACCCTACAGTGAAGCTACAGCATGTGCTCCTGGCAATCCCTGCCTTCAACTGCAGTCAGTGGTGGTGATATCGATTGGCTCCACTGGCTTCTGGCCCACCCCTGCTGACCTCTGCCTCAGCATCACTGTCATTAGCAGCCACAGCATGACAGGTAACATCCACAACAGGTTCAGAGATGCAGCTCGACCTGCTTAGCATCTATGTGTAGTGTCTCACTTAAGTCCCCCAACCATCCAATGAGCTTTGTATAAGCCCTGCACTTCTAGAATGGGAGTGATCAATTATTCTTGGTAGATGGGTAAGAAACAGATATTTTAGGCTTTGTCAGACTTGCAGTCTCTGCACAAGTAATTGTTTGACTGATCTTGCAGTGTACACAATCTAATAATTGTGATTTGTATTCCACTAAAACTAAAAGCAAGCAAGCAAACAAACAAACAAAAAACCCAGGTGCTGCAGCTTGCCTGTGGGTCACTGTCCTAGTTCCAAACAATGATGCAGAGATGTCGAACTGTTAAAGGCCTTGATCAAGGTCACTTGGAGAAACCAGTATTTGAAAGCAAGTCATCTCAGATCTGAGCACCCGAGCACCGCTGTACTTCCTCTAGTGTTATATAACTGTCATCCTCAAGGACCAAAAGGACTGAGAAAATGGGAAAGTTTTACTGCCTTAACAACTGGCACTGGGATTTCTCTTAGAAGGGGGTATTTGTTTTAGAGGAGTCTTGATAAGTCACTTGGAGAAAATTAAGAACTAAAAGACCTTGTCAGCAGGACTCTGAGTAGGAGAGATCTAAGTGACATTTTGGGGTTCAGCCAGAGATGAAAGTACTGAATGTATTGTGGGTGATTACAGTCTTAAAGAAGCCAAAACCAACTCATAGCAATGATACTCTTTAAAAAGAGGAGGAGGAGGTTGGGGATTTCTATCACTCTGTTACATGAGCTAAAGAAAAATAAAAACCTTGCTACAACAGGCTTAAAAATACACCCAGACATTTTCTCACATACTCCACAGTGTACACAAAAAAGCAGGAGAGGTTCCAGGTGCCATGTGGCGCAACCGCAGCTAGGCTCCTCTGCTGTCGCTCACCCTTCCCAGTTCTCTGCTCGGTTCTATTATTAGAAAGGCTTCCTCTGCAAAAGGAGATGACTGCCAGCAGCTGAGGCAGCGGGGTGCTTGCTGCTGGGTTCCTGTACAGTGAAAGCAGGGAAGAATCCTCTCCTCCCTCTAACAGACCGAACTCCCTGAATTAACACCTAATCCCACAAAGCATCCCGAGTGTCCCTGTTTACTTAAGCATGGCTGAACCGCTCTCTGGAAAGCATTCTCTGACAACTGTCTTAGTCCATGGCATGGGTCTCGAAATCTTCAGGTGTGTTCAATTCACTTATTATCATGGGTAGACTGGAGGGTAGCTATCTGAAACCATGTGACATCCTTTTAGGCATTCAGAAGGAGAGACCGAAGATAGATTAGTCCAGTGTACATCAGTACTCACCTGAGAAGCAACTCTAAATCAAGACGCACATGCGCATGTGCACACACCAAAAACAAGCAAAGAGGAAGGCTTGCAATAGTACCAAGCCATGTATCTCAGTCATAGTGTTCAGTTAGTGGGATGAGACCATGCATTCAATCAGAATCCATCTTTACCACCAAAACAATTTTGTCATTGAGAATCCCTATATTTTAGAAAATATCACTTTGTATGTTT
Organism: Alexandromys fortis; assembly: GCF_014885135.2. Taxonomy (NCBI): domain Eukaryota; kingdom Metazoa; phylum Chordata; class Mammalia; order Rodentia; family Cricetidae; genus Alexandromys; species Alexandromys fortis. Next base: position 18,369,656 of record NW_026067944.1, on the reverse strand, counting down.
TACTTACGCTAGATAATGTGCTGGACCTAGAATAAAATAAAAATTTACGTTCACTCATGAAACATGGCAAATGGAAAGTTATTATGAGACAGCCTAGTAGCAAATTAACTATGGCACATACTTGGGATGGAAGGACTATAAATTGAAACTTGATGAGCTGGAGGAGCATTCTAGAAGAGAAAGTTTCACTCCACTCTATCAATTTTATAAACAGAAACAAATAAAAACATACAAAAACAAGTATTTGAATATATAACAATATACTTTTGAAACTATCGAACAATAGTGTTTTCCTTACAGAAGTACAGATATGACTAAGTATTTTATGCAATACCACAATGCTCCTTGAAAGGCATTAAACTGGGGACCAATAAAGTCAAAAAGATATTGTGACATGCTCATGCTATAAACACGTATGCATACAGAAGTATGCCTACAGATGATGCAGGTTCTCAGCAGTGTGTGTTCACATTCATCGCATTCACCTATAGACAAAGAAATCAGGCCCAGGTACTACTGGTAAAACTGCATGGTGAACACAGAAATAGAACTTTGATTTGTACAGAAGAAACATACCTAGCAAATTTTTGAACAGCCTTTAAATGTGTAATTTATTTTGAAATGAGAACGTATTTTATCTGCAGGGTATTCATTTTCTTCATAGCAGAATGTGGTATAACTCACTGAAAAGACAGCTTGCTCTTGCACTTAAGAGAAGAGTTCGTGGTTAGAGGTAGTTGAACATTTTAGAAAGGAAATCACTTAATCTGCTCAATTTAGAGCTTTAGAAGCAATACATTAATGGGGAGAGGAAAAAAGGGCCCAAAGCGTAAATGCTTTTAAATTATCTTTTCCCTAGATAAAAATTATAATACCATGGCTTTCAAGCACATATTAAAAATTCAACAATGTATTGGTCTTTTGTGGAATTATTTTAAAGCTAGGTTTCTCAGCTATGCACTGCTAATGTTGGGGGTTAGAGCATTGCTGAGGGAGTATGCTGTGCAATAAAGGATGTTTACTATCATCCCTAACTTTTACCCAATAGTCGATATCAGGGACATTTCCTAGTTACAATCAAACACACGTGTACACACACACACACACACACACACACACACACACACAAGCACACAAACACATACCTTTCTAAATAACTGTCAAATATTCCCAGGGGCAAAAATTTCTTCTGTTTGAAAACTACTATCTTGAGGAATCAATGAACGGCATGTGAAAATTCAATTTCTATCATTAATTTTCAATACACAAATGTTTAATTTCCAAAGTTCAAGTACAGTGTATATCTAAACTCTATGTAACTCATGAAATAGTTGAAGGGTCTTGAAGATCAGGAATCAGTGTGTCAGGTGAACCAGCAAAAGTCAACTCAGTGATTTCAAAATTGGTTGAAAGATATAAAAAGCAATACGTCTAGTCTTATTTTGTGATATATGTCCAGAGAGAGACCTCTGTTATTCAAGGAAGGTATAAAATGAGGAACAAAGGAAAACACACGTTACCCAAAATAAACAAGACAAAGTTATCTAGAAGCTATTAAGAAGTGGAATAAGGGCTGGAGAGATAGCTCAGCAGTTAAGAGCACTGGCTATTCTTCCAAAGGCCGGAATTTAATTCCTAGCACCCTCAAGGTGTCTCAAGGCCAGCTGGAGCTCTAGTCTTAAGGGATCCAATACCCTTTTCTAGCCTCTGTGAGTACCAAGCTACACACAGTGCAAAGACATACATGCAGACAAAGCATGCACACATAAATCAGGTTTTAGAAATTGAAGAGGAGAAACTAAAAGTTTCAAATTGAAACTTAAAAGCAGAGGTTACAAAACTATAACTCTGGGAATCTGGGGCTATATAGTTGCCAGGGACATCTTTTACATTCATTTTCATTGTCTTTCAAGTCAAGTGCATAGATAAACATACCGATTTGGAGAACTCTAACATTTTTTTAACCGTCTAATCAGCATTTTGTCTCTCAGGAAGTATAATTTAAGTATTTTTCACATACAAATTAACATACGCCTTTTCCTCATCTATTATCATAACAACTTTTTACATTCTACTCCCCTCAAAATGTCTCACACATCATTGCAATATAGTAAAGATGAATACATTCTTAGGGGCTGGAAGGGTGTGGGCATGTGTACACACGTTTGTCCACATACTGAGCAGGTTGTTTGGAGGTCAGAGGCCAACCTCAGTAGTCAACAGGGTCTCCCTTTGGGACCTGGGTTCCCCCTAAACTAGCTGTCTTCACCTACTAAGTTCTGAGAGTACAAGTGCATGCCAACACATCCAGCATCTTTCGTGGAAGCTGGGGATAGAATGGCAGTCTCGAAACTAACATAGCAGCACCTTAACCACAGAGAAACCCCTTCAGCCCCACAAGTATGTGGTTGGACAAATAACTGAATATTAAATAAATGTTGCTTCTGTCACCAGAACAACCAACATTCTATATGAACAACTTGGTAAGAATGTCCCTCATTTGGAGTTCTATTTTTGATATTTTATGATGTTTAATTGACCCAAAATCTAAACTACATTCAAAAACCTTCAATTTTACAAGACATAATGTCCACAACATTTTTAATACTCCAGCACTTGAGAGTAACCTACAGTAAGCACAGGGTAAGAAAAAAAATGTTTTTTTTAATCTGTTAACCCAAACAGATTAACCTAATACCACCATACAAAGTAGTAAACAGTCACACTTGAGTTATCAAGTCTTTATCTGTACTTCTGACTTGAACCAAAACAAGTCTTATGGTTCAAGTCCCACATCACACAAAAGCCTTTTCCATTCTCCCTATGCTTTAGTAGTCCATAGAGGTAAAGGTCAGAGTGCTTGACATTAACTCTCTACACCAAGTAATAACTGTCACTCAGAACCCAGAGATTTCTCCTTTCCTGAGGTTGTGTTATAGAAAAACAGCAGATTCAAATCCATCATCAAACAGACAGGAAAGCATATTTATTTTCATATTGTTGTATGACATGAAGAGACATAAGAAGTCTTCTTGCCTATATTTATTAAGCCTGTGGTGCTTAGCAAAGCTACACCTTTGTGGTCCAGATGCCACCTCCAGACAAGCAGGTTCAATTCATCAGGGCTAGAGCCTGGACTTCCATAAACCTTTCAGAGCCCATACATAATTTCAACATGAATACATTAAGACACAGGCAAAGTAAAACTTAAGCAAGCACCCGTCAAGAATGAAAGAGAAATAGGAGCTAGATATTAATGTCTATCATCAGTAAATATCTTTGTCATTTGCAAGTATAGTACTCTTTTTTTTCTTTATTTTTTGTTTATTTTATTTTAGTTGTTGAAAAAAAATTTCTGCCTCCTCCCCATTTCCCATCCCCCCCTCCTCCCACACATTACTACAAGGCCATTCTACCCACCTACCAGTGTTCGCCACTATACAAATTCCTAAATGAGAATTTTAGTTGCACACATTAACATGAACTAGAAATAGTTTTGTTCCTCTCACTAAATCTTTTGTTAGTATTTCTGACATCCTACTGTATTTCCTGATATTAAAAGATAATTTCATTGTGAAAAACAATATGATTCTTACAAAGAGAGGATTCGTTACTTCCAGTGTTAACAGAGCATCTACAAAGGGAGACGTAATTCCATTATCAATTAATTGTAACGCTATTCAGGTCCTAACCAAGCAAAGATGACATGAAATCATCAACGTATTTTTTTTTTCAAAAAAAGATATAACTCAAAAGGCAATATTTAAGCTGGGGAACTCTGATGGTACCATTTAATGGTGCTGGGACTAAAAAAGCTGAGGCAAAACAATAGTCAGTTTTAGGCCAACCTAGATACATTCTTAAAGTCCCCTACAAAGAACGTAGAGAAAAATAAAGAAATTAAAAGGAGAGATGAATGAATGAATCATGAGCTCAAAAACTCATTTCTCATCTGTTATTATCAACCCAAATGCGTGATCATGTCAAAGAACACATATTAAGGTCACCCCAAAGTGTATGTGGCTAAAGTTTAATACTATATTATGGTAATAGAACAATGTCACAAATCAACTTATTTTTCAAGCGTGTTAATAGATGTGCACATCAGGTAGTGGAGGGGTATAAAATGTGAGGAGATCTCTTCTATAGGTTTCAAATGCCGTGCAAGTTAGAGTCTGTGAATAAATTCTAAAAGGTCTTATTTAATACTCGCCAAGATGTTAGGTCAGAAACAAAGACAGCAACGAATAGTTACTGACATAGCAAAAGACAGCTTGGAAGAAAGAAAGAGGGCACAGGAAAGAAAGAAGAAAGAAAAGAAGGGGGGGAAGGAGGAAGGAATGAAGGGGGGAAAGGGAGAGAAATGGAGGGGAAAGGGGAATTGGTGGAAGAATTCTGCCATAACGTTAGTTCATATAAAATTTAAATTCCTAGCTTTTTCTGCTTTTATATAATAGTACTGGAAATTGGCCTCATGGCTTCATGTGTGATGTGCTAAGCATTTAACATCTTCGTAGGTCTGATACTAGTATCCTTCTTCTGTTGAAACAAGGCACTCTAAGGAACTGGAACTCCCCCCTGGAATCTCATACTGGGTGAAGAAAAAGGCTGGAATCTCATTCTACCTAAAGGCTGGACCTTCCCTTCTGGGAAGAGATACAATTTATTAGGCCATGTTGCCCAAGGTATTGGGGCTGAAATAGTGCTTCAATGATGGGCAAGACCACACCTTGACTAGGACTGCTTTCTTAAGCAAATCTCATCCAGCCTTACCTTCTTACCACAATCAATAAGATTTACTTGGGAAAATAATATAATCTCATCTTCCCCGTTCCAAAGTGGTCACATTGAACAAATCCTCTCCTCCTTCTTTCTGCTATTACTTGCTTGATTCATTGACTATCAAAGGAAGTGCAGGTCCTGGGCATCGGGGAAAAACTGCCACGCCACTCTAGCTCATTGCTTAGTCTTGTTTTATGCACTGGTTCAGGCTAAAGACACCGAGTTCAGCCTTCACAGAACGAGAAAACATGAGACCTGTTCCTATGACAGAGAAAATGCTTAACAGGTATGTACGTACAAAAATCCTGGGTGACAAATTCTAATGTTATTTATTGCTAATAATTTTTCTGTCCTGAAATTTACAGTAATTGTATATAGAGTGGGAAAAGGGGGAGAATGGAAAAAGAGAAAAAGGAAGAGGAAGTGAGTGGTGATAATAGGAACAAAGGAAAACAGGGAGAGAGAGAGTGGGCCAGGGAGGAAGAAAAGAATAGATGGATAGAAGGAAGGGCTTATTGAAAGTCTACCCTCATGTTCAGTAACAAGAGTTCATGGCTGTATAGTTGCAAACAACCCTCACGGTTATGATAAACTGCTCTCCATGTGTAGGATATCCTTCGATTGGTAACACCCCATTGATAGCTCTTGAGTAATATTGACAAAAGACTTTAGAAAAATCCATTTCTACCATGGTCAGAAACAGGACATCAAAATATCTGACCAAGCTATAGGGAAAGTAAGTCAATGTGCAGAAGTGCATTAATGTTCCTGCTGGATCTCAAAGCAATAACAACATTAGTGGAAAATCCATCTATTATGCACAGTCATTATGCTAAGGGTTCATGGAATCATCAAAATAACTCCACGGTTTGTTCCTGTCTCCACGTTGATTTGCAGAAAATGAGATGTCAGAAGATACTACCCACTAATGTCAAAATCCAAACTCCAAAAGCTGCATCATCTCACTGCAGAGAGAAAGCAGGGGCACTGTATCTTGATAACTCTGCTTTGCCTAACACCTTTCCTTATCTCAGTGGTCCTTCACACCTTGGCAGATGTGGTCCTAAAGGGACATCTGCAATGATGGACAGAGACATTTTTCAGCTGGCAGACAGTTGGGAGTTTGCTACCACCATCTAGTGGCCACAGCCCAGGAGTGCTATATAGAGAGAGAGTAGCCTATGGAGCTCAGGACCTCCCAGATGAGAAAAATGTCATCAAGTAAAAATGACCCTTGTGCCACTCTGAAAAGGTCTACCTTACTACCTGAACGGAAATGCCTGGAATTTTCAGTTCTTTATCAACACATAAGTCAAGATGTTTCATGACAAAAGAAAATTCAATTTGAGAATCTGCTCAAAGCCCAGATTAGGATCTGGATTTACTTTAAATTGATACTTATAATAGAAGAGGTTAAGGAGGGCTAATGAACATAGAAGAAGCAACTGGATATAATACATAGTCTTTTAAATTATAGATTTAGGAGATATGTTGCTACTACAGACATGGGAGTTTTCTGGGCACTTGCTCTCTGTTAATACCACCACCACCACACAGTGACTAGAACCTTGAGTTTCACTTGAACTACAAAGTCCTGCCTGCCTCATGCACAAGCAGCTGATCTTGGTAGCTCATTCTTCTAGCCCAAGAATTACTTCAGTAACAGGTGCATGGCTGTAGTTCTCTAAGAAGAGAGTTTAACTAGGGTTTTCCTAAATGGAAATTTTGGTAAAACTTCCCCTTTGATGTTCAATCTAGGGAAATATTTCCACATGAAGGAATCTAAAAGAGAGGATCCCACACACATAGACATGAGATCCCACAAGAAGCAATCATGTCATCTTGAGCCTCTGTCTGATGTCTTTTATAAGTTGAGTCATTTTCTTTTCCATCAATCTTTATTACACTTAGCTAAATTTCTTCCCTATATTTACCCCAAGGATCTTGATGCCTAAATCACAATGGCAGAGCTTTCAATAAAATGTCAATTGGACAATTTTAAAGTATATACTTATTTTAGATCTTTGCAGGCACGCCCATCCTATTGTTCCCATGTTGCTGTCTTAGCTTTGTGCATCACAAAACACAGTTAGCATTTCACTACCACCAGGACTGCACCCTCGAGCAGAATTAATCGAGCACTTGCTGGAAAATAGAACGTGTTCATATAACCTGAATGGTTCTGGGACACATGCCTCATGAATCTAGTCTTTCTAGAAACTTTAATCCTGCAGCCCCTGGCCTGTCCATATAACTAAAATCACGGAGCGAAGAAAGAAGGGGGAGCAGGACGCTGACCAAAGGCTATGCTGTATGAAGTAAAGGAAATAATAAAATAAAAGGCAGCATCACCTCTAAAACTACGTGTGCTCCTGTGTTTGTCTGAGAAATCACCAAACTGCAAACAAAGAAGATTTTAAAAATGAAGGTTTAAAAATATTAAAAGGAGGAGCAGCATAACGTTTCCCCGGTTTCTAATATTTCCACTTTCAAACAATGCCTACCCAGAATCTTTATTTCTAAAACAATTATCCATTTAGAGAGTCAATCATAACTCAGATTTTAACAAATATGAAGCATGACATGAGGGAGAAGAATAAGGACAGAGGAAAGATTTCTGTGTACTGGGGGGGGAGGTGCTGTGGGGCTTCATGTTCGGTACCATCAGCCTCCTTTTCAAAATAAAAGGGAAGACAATACAGCGCTATTGAGTTACAAATCGTAAGTCTACTTACTGCAATCATTGAAAATTTGCTTGCAAGCAGCACGAAAGTAAGTCTGGAGCTCTTCCTGTATATTCCTTTTATGTGTGCTGGAAAAGGAGGCACAATGAGCACTTTTAGAAATAAATGCCTTGAGAAATGTTCAGGAAATATGTTCACTTTAGATGCCTGGTAGAGAGTCACGTGGGCAATGGGGAAAGCAGACATTTTTATTACAGTTAGTGAGAGAGAAAACAGAAAAACAAGAGGGAAAAGGACAGATGAGAGAAATGTATTTATTACAATGCTAGAAAGTTTATGTCTTTTCCTCATGCCATCGTCTCAAACTTACTGCTTTTCTCATGAACCCCAAAATGGATATGCTTTCAAAACGCATATATGTGTCTCATATACAGGTCATGCATTATGAGATTAGAAATAATCTGACTTCCTCAATTTGATGGAGAATAATAATGGTCATTAGACTGAGACATTTATTGATAAAATTAAAACTCAGTAAATTGTGGGTCCAAGGGAACATCAAAATCAAATCACAGATGATTCAACATTTCCAGTTCCTCCAAGTAAACCAAACAAATTACTAAACACAATAGTTTTTTTAGCTTGTTTCTACCAGTAAATTTACATATTTTTTTGCTGTAATGCTTTAAGTCCCTTTTTCAGATGTGGTGCAGTTTAGTATAATCTGTTAATAAAAATATATTTATGTTAAGAAATATTGTATTTCTTGTGAACAATAATAGAATCAAGCAGCCAAAGACAGTAAGGCCACATCTCAAACGCTTATAGGCATGGAGTTATTTGCTTTTTTATTAAAATTGAAATTAGAAAGAAGATTGTGAACACTATGCCAAAGGCATTGCAAATGTTAGTAATTTTGCTGGGTCACTGACATAAAACAGGGCCTGCCTTTAGCATGATTGATGGGTACTCTTCAATTAAGCTCTACCATTAGCCTTAGACAATTAGCTGATAGATAAATCTGCTAAACAGATGAGAATACAAAGCCCATGTTTATTCAGTCCCTGCTTTTTGAACTAGCACAATTCAAGTGAATTCAAATAAACTATGAAATGAGTTTTATTGGACAAACATTGAATTTAGGTAACTATAGTTTGAGCTTGTTTACTGTTGGTTAGAAAATATTATAGAGGAATTGAAATAGAAGAGATTTGAAAGACTGGAATGCAGATACATTGAACAGCTTAACATTTCTCATGTTCTCCATCTGCAGATGTTTGATTGAATGAGATTTCTGTAGTTTCAGTACTAATTATCAAGGTAAAGTATATGGAAATATACATATGTGGATACTAGACATAGTTGACAGTCGTTAAAACTGTCCTTGTCTTATATGAACTGAAATGCATCCCTCTCTGTGTTTACATATTGATGTTCAAACTCACAAGGTATTTGAACATATTGGAGAGAACACCTTGACTGGGAGCAAATGAAAAGTCATGGGATGAGATCCTAATCCAAAAAGTCCATGGGAAAAGAAAGACATGTCAGAGATCGTTCTCTCTGGGATCCACAGCAACAGTGCGGGAACTCATATGAAGGTGTGATCTGCAAGTCAAGAAGAAAACTGTACAGAAAACCTGTGCTGACAGCACTGTGGTCACGGACTTTGGGCACTTAGAACTGTGACTAAATTAATTTATTACATTTATAAGGCATGCAGTCTGAGCTATTTCTTATGGCAAAAAGGCAAGGAGATTATTAAATTCTGTATCTTCCATTCTTGACTTAGTACTATATATGTTGCTACCGGTATCCACATATATGTTTCATGTATATATCTGTATTTCTATTTAGCACATATTATTTGCTCATTTAACAGATATTGCTGCTGTTCATGTTTATATTCAAAATCATTCTCCAAAAAGATCCTAAAACTGGGTGCATTTTCTCCTGAATAATATATAACAGTAAAATCCATGTCATCTACAAAATGAAAGAAGAGGGTTTTTTAGTGGTTTTCCTGCATTTTTACTTCCAGGGCACCGCATTCTGTCCTTCCACTAGGATGCAGCATACAGTAGTAACAACTACCACACAAGGAAAGTTTGTTCTTCTATATTTGACTTTATAAGCACTGGGTGGGTGCCACTCCAGAGTACAGATCATGGGTTTAAAATATGTAGCTTCTCTGTTAGGGTTTTGCCTGTTTATAGTATGACTTCCTTGAATTCCAAACTCTGCTGAAGCCTCTTTGATCTTCTCATAGGCCTTCTGTAACCTAAGTTCATACATACGTTCATTGTATAATAAATGACTGGATAGTTGATGCTAGTGACTAAGATTTAAAAAAAGAATCCATATTTTCCCATGGCTAGCTTCTAAGGTAAACTGGAACTCTTGGTAATCTGCAGCCAATGAAACTGTAGAACTTGTGAATTTTTTGTTACTCAATAAATGGTGGCATTATGTAAACACACACAGAGAGAGAGAGAGAGAGAGAGAGAGAGAGAGAGAGAGAGAGAGAAAGAGAGAGAGAGTTTGTCATCTGTTTGACACAGCAGTAAGTTATGTACATGACAAGTGCCTAGTTCATAGGACATTAATTACAGCAAGACACAGACACAGTGACAAATTAAACACATTCTCAGGATATATCTAGTCACAAGTTTAATTTAAACTCCCAAAATACTTATCTTATAAATGCCAAGCAATATTTTAGGTTTTGCCAAATTCCTACAACTCTCAAAATTTCACAAGTTATGAATTCTAAATGATATTTCCCTTTCTTTTAATTTGTTTGGGTTGCAAAGGAAATGACATTTTCCAACATATTTCCAACTTAAATTAGGGTGTTCTGCTATGAAAACATAATTCCTCATCTTGGAGAAGCTCAACACTTCTGGCTCTGAAGTATTCTCGGTGAAATGGTGGCTATTCCTGAAGCCTTTTGCTTGTTGTGTTTGCTCCAGAGAAAAAACTGAAACAGTTGCTATTGAGAACAGGAGAACTCACATGACCTGGTTGTCCCCTAAAGACATGAATGCTCTTTACATTTCAGGTTTCTTTTTGGTCGGCCTGCAATGAGCTTGGTGTTCCTAGTACAAGTATAGTGCATGTCTTTGTACAAGTTTGTTGTGTCTAATTTCCCATGAGTATTTCATTTCTTACTATAGATGGAGGGATAAGTTAGGGACTGAAAAAAAAAAAAGTAAAAAGAGAGAAAAATATAATACTTTTTAATTTTAAGATTTATATCAGTTTTAAATTTTAAATGGCAAAGGTGTTAGTTCTGGGTGCTAGAACATCAATGCCATAGATTTTGATCCAAATTAAACACTGGAAATTTTTCGAATTCTTGAGACTAGATAGTTCAAAATCAAGATGTAACATGGTTGCTTTCCGATGGAGAGCTTTTCAGGGATTTTCAGAGACCAGAGAGAGATCTCACTACCGTCTCTTTTTATGATTATTGGATAGAGGTCCCTTGCATATGGCTTTAATGATAATTATTTTCAGGAATATCTTATCTTCAAATACAGTTCTATTAAGAGTTGTACTCTGACATGTGCACTTGGAGGGCTCACAGACATCAGTCTGTAACATAATATTCTGCCCAACAGAGCCCAAGAGTCTCTGTAGAATGGATTTGATGGCTTCGCTGGAATCCGAAGCGTTAGCGGTTTCCTCTGAAACTATGCTATTGTAGTTTTCCTGTAAATCAGAAGGAAGCACACACTGCTTGCTAATTGTTACGATTATAAGAACTTCCCTGCTCTTCTCTGCAGTGAGAGGAAACCTGCAACAAAGCCTCTAGAGAATCCTTTTATGTAAAAACCTATAAATAAGTTATGTGCATGGAACACTTCAACACTTAACACTTCAGCATATTAACTTTTTCAGGCTATTCATGGTGCAGGCTTGATTATCTCAGCTACAGGATCACATACACACATATTAAAAAAAAAAAAAAAACAACCTGCGAAAGAAGCATAGCAAAGAACAAATATTTTCCAAGCTCCTATTATGGGAAACCATTATGAGCCATTATAATAGAGTTCTTCCACATGATCTACACAGCTATTTCCAATAGTTTGTAACCTCAATAAACACCATATATCCAAAGTGTTGTGTAATGACCATATTGTCACACATGAGGCTTTTCCACAGAGCCTTTTATTGCTAATATAAAATGAAAAGGATGCCGCACCCGGCAAAGCAGTGAATCATACTACTTACAAAGAAGTACAACTTCTATTTGTGAAAATTTCCTTAAAACTTCAAATAAACTCATCTTCTGTGCTTCTCTTTGGCAAATGCGCGCGCGCGCACACACACACACACACACACACACACAAAGCTAAGAAGCAACATTTCTGCTTTGCTCCAGAAGACAGTAGCCCAAGAAGAAGCATCACTGTTTCTTAATGGATTCAGGGAATTCCCCAGAGCACAACGGGAACATCTGTGCTCTACTACTGGATATCACTATGACCTTGAGTCGTCCATTGGCAACTCCAATATAGGCAATTAGAACTTTCACTGGGGAAAAAAAAAGAACCAGTAATCTCTATCAGATCTGAAATGCAAAAATGCATCTTTCATGTTTCCTTTTGGGCTCACATGCGATGCCTGGACATTGCTTTCTAGAATGTCCTAAAATAAACCTAAAAGCTTTCTCAGAGTGAATCAGAGCTTAACCATTGCTTACAACTCTTAATTTCATTCTTTTATCAGAGAATTTACAAAGCCTGTATAGTTAAGAGTTTTGTGTGTGTGTGTGCCTCTGTGTTTGTGTGCACACTTGCATGCACATGCCTGTGCCCGTGTGTGCCTCTGTATGTATGTGTATGTTGCTTTGTTTATGTGCTTGCCTTTAAAGGGAGAGAAAAGAAGAACATGGAATTGGGTGAGAAGGGACATGGGGAAGATCTGGTTGGAGTCAGGGAACAGAAAAATGGTGATTAAAATAAATATATGAAACCATTTTCTTAATAAAAAGGCAAAAAATAAAAGAGTGGAAATTATTTTGCTCTCTAGCCATATGATAATAAAAACCAAATTATCCCTCTTGATGTGCTTACATTGCTCAGAAGGTTGCCTGTACCTTTCAAGAGCCTGTCTCATGTAAGCCCACTCGTCTTCACAAGGCCCTGCAGGAGTATTGTGCTGCTATTTCGCAGAGCCCAGAGATTTGGAGACAAGTGCTAGAGAAAGTGTAAACTCTACACCAGGTTTTGTTCAAGACTGTATTTTGCACATTCTCAACTCTAAGAATGAGCCTTTACAAATGTTCCTTGACCACCTCTGGAACACCTTACAGCCCAGGAATTTGATGGATTTAATAATGTGTTAAAATGTTATTCCAAGAAAGAAACTGTTTTCCCCCTAAGCCTTTAAGTTTCTCATTTTTCAACTTTATTATTCTCAATATTTGGTTTTCAGTTTCTTAACGTATCCTGTGGTAAGACACGGCATTTTTGTCCTTGAGATGTGAGTGCAAGTTACTATATTTTCCTTCCTGGCCATCTCATGAGACAGGCAGTGAAATGCCAAGAATAATGTAAACTGTTCAGGAAAATACCATGACGTACTACACCTAGAAATATCTCAGCTTAATAGGTGTTGTGCCATTAATGGAGAATTTTATGGAGGTGAGGAAATGTAAATCTGTCATGTAGACGAAGATTTACAATAATGCCCCCTTCCGTGCCTGATTTCCATCACAGTTAGGATCGCCAGGCAACGATGGTGTTTTCTGGACTCTCTGAAGTTATGAAGGCCTCCTCATATTAATCCAAGGTTGGGCTTTTGACCTTCCTGGAGTTGAGGCCGACTGTGTAGCTTGCCGTTTCTCCCTTCCACTATTGCTGATGTGATTTCTGTCAATGTGATTGGGCTTCGGTTAAATAAAATTGATTTCCAACACAAGTCAGAACCATTTAATTTAATAGCGATTTTCTACAAACAATGCATTTTATCATTGCTGGGGTGTTAATATACATTCTTTATAATTATATCTGGATAAAAATTTCATTGTCAAAGGATACATGCTGTATATTACTGAGTGAAATCGCTTGCTTTTGTACTTTTCTACACCAATTTCACAGTTGTAACAGAAAGCTGAATGGTAATTTTGTTCGCTATTAATGCGAAGTCACTGAAAGCAGGCCTTGTAAAACGGTAAGCTAGTCACAGAGCTGGGGACAGCACTGCATGAAAACCGACAGTGGAAAACAAAAGGCCTGGCTTTATTTTTAATAAGCAAAATTTGTCTTAATGAAACGTTCCCAGAAACTTTTTAAGCCCTTATTTACAAATTTGAAATTTTAACTAAATAAAAATATAGCTACTTTTGAAGTCATCATTTACTCCTATACATTTAAATATTAGTAAATATATGAGAAGCCCAACACATGCCTCAGTAAGTAAAGGTGCCTGCTGCCAAGTCTGATATCCTGAGTTTAAACCTCCGAACCCACATGATGGAAGGAAAGAGTGAATTCCAACAAGTTGTGCTCTGACCTCCACACATGTGCCATAGCATGTGCACCCTCCCCACACAACTTATGCATGAACATTAATCAATACATATAAATACACTGACAATGTGCTTTTGTAAAATGTACAAAAACTAATATAAGATATGATCATAGTTTAAAATTATGTAAGATATAATAAAGATAAACAATAAAAATACTTTAAATGGGACTTTGAGGCCATTGTCAATTTAAGAATCCTATCTTTGTGACATTACAAGGACTACTGCTTAGAATATCACTATAATTGTAGTATAAAACTATGTAGACATCTTTCATATCCATGTATGTGTTCTAGAATATAGCTGATGAAAAAAAAAGGTAGCTGACTTAAAAATATAGTCACAGTTACCCTTCCTGGTAACTGGATTGAGTGCTGACAGATCACAGGCCTTTTTCTGGTTGGCTGAGATTCTCCCAGGGCTAACGTCCTTACTGACTCTTTCCCAGAACAAACACAGAGACTATGAGCGTAAGTTAAAGGAAAGAAAGCAAAGGACTTGGCAGAGACAAACGTCCTCAGCTTCATTTCCTCGTAGAAAGCAATTGTGCTTTCTTCCCATGTATAATCTCTGGTTTACTAGAAAACAGTGAGTAAAATTCCCCTGATGGAAATCGTCCTTGATTCCAAAAAGAGGATGATGGCTGAAACACCATGGAGGTTGAATGATACTTTCATCAAGGAGAGATAGGGGAGAGTAGAGAAAAGATGTGGGGAGATCTTTTACCCAACTCTCTAGTCAGCTACATCATTTTTATTTTCAAGAAGGATGGTTCAATTGTAAAGAGTATTTGCTCTTCTTCCAGAGATTCCAATCTGAGTGCTCTTAGCTACCTGTGATGAAGGCGTAAATCACAAAGAATCCCACACCAGTATGGAATTATGATTAATAAGGTGGTATTTATTTAAAGGGGAAAAAACTTACAGATCACTGTCCCAGACAACAGCCCTCTGCGCAATCAGGAAGGAGTCTAGTCACCAGAAGCGGAGCAGGAAGTAAAAGAGAGCGAGGAGGGAAGTGACCGTTTTTTTAAAGAGAGAGACCATGCCCCAATGGGCTGGTATCTCAGTGGCTATTGGCTAGAGGAGCAGAAGGACCTCCCGCAACATACCTAAGATATCAGTTCCAGTGAATCAGATGTTCTCTTCTAGCCTCCAGAGGCACCTGCACGTATGTGCACATACCCTCACACAGATACATATAAGTTTCAATTTAAAAGAAAAAAGCCTAAGTTTGAAATTTACCATATGTAATATGATAAACATAAAACACACTCACTTTTCAAGATACTAGAGAAACACACTGAATGCAAAGTTGGCTGACATTTGTCAGCTATTAATTCATATAAACCACAAAATCAATTAGACATCTATAAAAGCTACCACTTCATAACTTTATGTCTGTGGGGAGGAAAAGCATAGTTTTGTCAAAGATTTTTGCAATGTATATTAAAATACTTTATATAAATAAATCTTTTTTTTGTTTTTTTGTTTTTTTGTTTTTTTGAGACAGGGTTTCTCTGTAGCTTTGGAGCCTCTCCTGGAACTAGTTCTTGTAGATCAGGCTGGCCTCGAACTCACAGAGTTTCATTTTTTAACTTTTTCTTTTTATTTTATTTTTATTGAGCTATACATTTTTCTCCATGCTCCTCCCTCCTCCTTTTCTCCCCTTCTACCTTCTACCATGACCCCCATGCTCCCAATTTACTCAGGAGATCTTGTCTTTTTCAACTTCCTATTTAGATACATGTAAGTCTCTCTTAGATGTCTAGTTTCTCTGGGACTGTGGCTTGTATGCTGTTGGGGTTTTTTTTTGTTTGTTTGTTTGTTTGTTTTATGCTCAATCATGCCACAAGGACATGCACTCAACCATGTTCATAGCAACATTATTTGCAAAAGCCAGAACCTGGAACAACCTAGATGTCCTTCAACAGAAGATGGAAAAAGAAAATGTGGTACATTTACACAATGAAGTATATTACAAAGCAATTAAAAAATGACATCTTGAAATATGTAGGCAAATGGACGAATCTAGAAAAAATTATTGAGTGAGGTAACCCAGACCCAGAAAGACAAATATAATATGTATTCACTCATAAGTGGCTTTTAGACATAAAGCAGAGATTTTTTTTTTTATTTTTTACTGTGAGAGCTTATAAAATAACAAATGTCACACCTTTCTGGCTACAGTATTTGCACTGAACACAACACCACAGATTTCTATCTCCACAATCACTCCAGTTCATGAGAGCATGCTAGTCACATTTCCAAAGAGGTTTTAGGTTATAACACATGTAGGCATTTAGAGATCTTGTGATGAGAAGTGAAGTCCTAGGATCTGTCTGCCAACTTTCTGCTTCTGCCATTAGCCATCTTTAGAGATTAGTCCTAAACAAAAAGAAATCAATTGTTCTGCTTTTACTCTATGTACAGCTCCATTGTCACCGGCAATTTTATAGATTGTTTTTACTATCCAATGGAAAAAAAAAAAAACTCATGGTATGCATGTATAGAATTTCTTTCATACTTAAATAAAAATAAGGCAAAGGGACAGAGAACCAGCATAATATACGAAAAGGAAAATCCCTCTACTTTGAAATAAGAGAAAAAAATGACAGCTTGCTACATACTTTTTTTTATAAGATATCAATAGCTGAAAAATGGATAGGTGAACCTCATTGCATAAGCTTTTCCTTGATCACTGTTCTTTCTTTTTTTTATTAAAGATTTCTGTCTCTTCCCCACTGCCGCCTCCCCTTTCCCTCCCCCTCCTCCAACCAAGTCCCCCTCCCTCGTCAGCCCAAAGAGCAATCAGGGTTCCCTGCCCTGTGGGAAGTCCAAGGACCACCCACCTCCATCCAGGTCTAGTAAGGTGAGCGTCCACGAAACTGCCTAGGCTCCCATGAAACCAATAGGTACAGTAGGATCAAAAACCCATTGCCATTGTTCTTGGGGGTACTCACTCATATTTGGTTTCTAGCCATAAATAAAGGACATTGAGCCTATAATTCGGGTTCTTAGAGAAGCTAAATAAGAAGGAGAATCCAAAGAAAA
>NW_026067944.1:18283505-18351610 GCF_014885135.2 Alexandromys fortis | reverse complement strand
TTTTTTTTTTTTTGTTTTTTTTGTTTTTTTTGTTTTTCGAGACAGGGTTTTTCTGTGGCTTTGGAGCCTGTCCTGGAACTAGCTCTGTAGACCAGGCTGGTCTCGAACTCACAAAGATCCGCCTGCCTCTGCCTCCTGAGTGCTGGGATTAAAGGCGTGCACCACCATCGCCCAGCTAAACACTCATTTCCTAAATGGAGGAAATGTGTCCTCCATTTAGACCTCATATCTCTTCGTGTGCAGCATACCCCTAAATAGAAGTTTCCCAAATACATAAGTAAGAAAGTTAGCTCCTATTAGAAACTATTTATAAACAACTTTGGGTCCCTCCAGTGACTTCAGAAGTTATAAACATAAAAAAGTGTACATAAAATATTTACTACTCAAAGAAAATCCCTTCTTTATTTTCTTGGCTCCCTCATGCCTAACTCTTTGGCAAATAAAGCTCATCTCCAAGCTTGCTATGAAATTCAACCAGCACACTGTATTCTACTTGCGTGCAAATTCCCTACCCCAATGCTCTGTGGGTGCTTTTTAGAAAGCACCTCCGGGCAGAAGGCAAAAAAAAAAAAAAATCACACACCTCATCTTGCTTGGTTTCTTCTTCTTTTGGATACAGTACCATGTTGCCATCTGTTAAATGCCTGGAACACCTGCTTCACATATTGTGTCTAGTTTCCTAGTTACTTATGGCAGAAGACAAGTGTGGCACATTTACTCAATCCCAGCCAGTAGCAGAAGTTAGCAGGTTGTATTTATTATGACGGTTAGTCTCCACATTACAGCCTGACCTAGTTCAGGGATATTGGGAGAATCCCTGAGACCTCCTGACCCACAGACACTGACAAGGTTTGAGCTGGTACATATGCTGTGAGCATTCAGCATCTTCACTTCAGTTTCTTTTTGATTTCCTGGATATTTTATTTTTAGTTCATTTCTTACTTAATTTCATTCTGCTAAAATAATTTAACATGTATAATTCTCTTCATTTAAAACACATTTAAATGGGGGTGATTTCCTCCTTTTACATTTCACTCTAGTATTTTAAGGAAGTGAAAAGTAGAGGCTACAGCCTGTGAGCCAAACTGTAACTCCAGTTTCAACAGACAGCAAAAATGGCATCATTTCTTTTATGCAAATTATGAAGTGGAATGCTTAGGAAAAACTCAGCAGGTGTCAGCTTTCCTCCTCTAGACAGAGCAATTCAAGCAGCTATTCCTACCTCAGCTATTAGTCATTCTGAAGTCTGAGAGGGAGCTCAGAGCAACATTTTCTTGCCAGAATCTCTCCTGAGAGTGACATAATCACATCCTTTCTCAGATGCCCTTCCATCTCATCCCATCTCACTTTTCCATTCAGTACCTGTTTTAAGTCATTTCCTCCCCGGAGAGGCGTAGCTCCCTGGTAGGAAGCTTGTGCTTGCCATAGAATTATGGCTGCACCCTGCTTGTAGTTTCTCTCCTATGTACCATTCCCGTGACAATGTCATTCAATCTAGCAGGGAAAGAATTTAAGAAGGGCTTCACAACTTAATCAAGGACTATGCTCACACTTATGTCTAATTTGACTTGATAGCATTGCTTGTGTTGTTTAACAATGTCCTCCATAGGCTTACATATTTAAATGCTTAGTCACCAGAAAGTGGAACTCTCTGATAAAATTAGAAGGATTAGAAGGTATGGCCTTCTTGGAGTAGATGTAGCCTTGTTGGAGAAAGTGAATGACTGAAAAGAGATTTGAGGTTTTAAAATCCCATGCTAGGCTCACTTATCCTCTATCTCTCTGTCTCTCTCTCTCTCTCTCTCTCTCTCTCTCTCTCTCTCTCTCTCTCTCTCTCNTCTCTCTCTCTCTCTCTCTCTCTCTCTCTCTCTCTCTCTCTCTCTCTCTCTCTCTCTCTCCCCCCCTCTGCTTGTGGATCACGATGTAGCTGTCAGTTACTTCTCCAGCACCATGCCTATCTGCATGCCACCATGCTTCCTGCCATGATGATAATGAACTAACTAAGCAGCTAAAACTGCTAAGTAGTTCTACTTGTACGATAAACAAATCCTAGAAGAAAATACACACAAACAGGTTAATATCAATCAACTGCCGAGGAGACCCACTTACAGTGCATTGCCAAGAAGCGTATTGTCTAATTTACCAGCTACAGGCCATATCCTCCTCCCAATCGATGTTCAGGCAGTGTTTTTCTGTTGGTCTCTCCAGGTACAAAGACAAAGTACCACTAAGCTGTTACAGATGGCATGGGTAGGGGAGTTTCATTTTACACTAGGGTTCTGATTAAGGTGGTAAATTACCCTCTTCTTCACATTACACTGATACTAAAGTTTTATTCAGTTATCAGTTTATCAAAGATGCCCTTACATGGCATCTTTTCCAACCACTTCTCTCTCACACATCCACCATTTTCCTCACAGTCCATTCACATTATGCTACTTTATTTTTCCCAAAAGTACCAACATTTACTCTTTGTATATACATGCTTACCCTCACTTGCCTCACTAGAGTGTAAGAACATTCCCAATAAAAGCAATTCTTTGTTCACTGCCAAATCTTGAGTGCTTAGCACATAGCCAGTGAAAATTTGATAGTTTAATGAAAACAAACACATGTTTTTCTAATGAAACATTTTCTTACCTAGGGATGAATTGAAACTGCAGTACTGACCTACATATATTCATAACATGTGTGTGCTTGTGTGTGTGTGTGTGTGTTTGTATGAGAGAGAGAACTCTGGAATAGCATTCTATTATTCTACCTTTTTCTCTGTAGTTATGGGATATGCTTCTCATGTTGGTTCACATCTGGTATTGCCATACTCTTTTAGACACAACCAAACTACAGTTTCTTTAACTCTTACATTGGTCCTCTCCTAATATACATCAGGTTATTTCTAGGTCAGGACACCTTTATCCATTTGCTTTTTTGGCTCTCATCAGATATTTATTCCATTAATATACATCTCTAGATTTTTATCTGTGTGAATCCTGAACGCAAAGCATCTCAGTGGTCTCTGTGTACAGTGAACAGCTTCAGTAGGAAAGAATTTTATCTATCATCACTGCCTTACATATAATACTCTGTAACTGCCAAGCTCTTGTATTATCCAGGGTTTTCCAGAGTAACATAACAGATACAATAAGCATAGATATTAAAAGGAGATTTATTAGCATCCGTTTCACACTGTAGAGGCTGAGAATTCAGTACCGGCATTCCATAACACTGAATGTCTGAGCAGTTCTAATGGGGCTGAAGGCTTAGAGGATTCCTGGAGGGCTGCTGGGTTTTGGTCTACTACTACTTTTGGTTTTAGCCTGAAGTAACTAATTCTGGTGTCAGCAATGGAACACAACAGCAACAGAACAAATGACGTTACCAATAATGGTGAAGGCAAGCAGGCAAAAAGCTAAGTTTACTTCTTCTCTCTCCTTTCATCCGGGCTGCCCCACTTCAGCTGGGTCTTCAGCCTTCAGATAATCTGATCATAAAAATCCCTCACAGGAGTACACAGAGGCTTACATTTCAATGGTTCAATTGACAACTGTGGTGGTCTGAAAGAAAAGGGCTCCTGGTAGGTTCGATGACATGGAAATGGTGCACAGGAAAACTGATAAGAGAGTGGCACTATCAGGAGGTGTGGCTTTGTTGGAGTAGGTGTGGCCTTGTTGGAGGAAGTGCATCACTATGGAGGTGGATCTTGAGGTCTTATATATGTTCAAGCCATGCCTAGTATATAATCTCTCTTTCTGCTGCCTGTGGATCAAGATAGAGAATTCTCAGCTCCTTCTCTAGCACTATATCTGCCTGTATACTGCCATGTCTCACCATGATGATAATGGACTAAACTTCTGACACTGTAAGCCAGCCTGCATTAAATATTTTCCTTGAAAAGAGTTGTTGTGATCCTGGTGCCTCTTCACAACAATAAAAGCCCTAAAACAACAACCAAGTTTAATCACTGAAGTGATACCAACTGGTCTTTAAGTTTTCTAGTTCTGGTATACAGTTTCCTAACTATATTACTTTGAACAAGTTAGTTAACCTCCACTTGCTTCAATTCTCATATTTCTAAGTAAAAACAATAGACCATATCTCTCGTGCATCACTGTAAGAATTATAGATACATATGTATGTGTGTGTGTGTGTATATATATATATATATATATATATATATACATGTGTGTTTATACATATCTAATCTGCAAGTGATAGGCAGGCAGGCTACTGTTAAAGAAGCCTTATTCAGGATATTGAACAGTTTTTCCTGTTCTGGGCTCAGTCCAGTGTGGTTCTTCTATACTTCCACTTAAAGAATTTCAAATTTACCTTCCTAGGAAACATTTACTCCTAAGAGGAGTTTTCAGACTGCAGTATCAGCTCTACCTATAATTTACTAGACATAAAACTGGGGGTCTCTACTCTGACCCTACTGATTAGAAACACTAAATGTTGCAGTGCACAAGAACTGAATTTTTAGAATTTATTTCTGGTGATATAATTTGCCAGTCGTTACCTACCTACTCTGTGGTGGTTCCTTGATTACTCTCGGACACCTGAGTGTCATTACAGAGGTTCTGATTTGTTTGGTCGGGAAGTCTATGATCATGAAGAATTTTAGAAGGGAATTTCTGGTCTGGGGGGCTAGTCCAGTCAGTAATGCACTTGCCTTGCAAACCTGAGGACCTGGGTTCAATACAGAGAACCAAGATAAAGAAAATTCCAGACATGGTGAGGCATACTTAAAATCTCAGCACTGGAGAGTCAGAGACAGGCAGCTCTCTGGGGCTTGAGAGCTAGCCACCCTAACCTGCCTTACGAGTTCCTGCCATTGAGAGAACATCTCTCAAGAATTTTTTTAAGCCCTCCTGAGGAATGACCCAGAGACTCCCTCTGTGAAAGACATATTCACACGCACATGTGCATGTAGATAGACACAGATGTGCATATGCACACATACACACACATATGACATACAGTGTCACAACCATGTTTGGTGGTGGAACTTATTCAGGTCCTGACAACAATGCAAATCTTAGTACCCTACCCCAATCCAAGTAAACCAGAATCTCCAGAGAAAGCCTTGGGAGGTGACAGTTAACAAGTACCTAGGTGAATCTTCTCCTAATGGAAATTTAGGAAAGTGTTATGCATCATAAGCAAACAAATATGCACTATGACCACTTTTCATTGATCAGCAAGAATACTTTCTAAATCAGTACATCAAAACTAGAATTGGCCTCTCTGAAGGCTTTCCCAAGAATGAACCTAAATTCCTTACTACCCTTGGAAGGAGGTTTGAAAAGAGCTGAGTTAGGAAAAGTGGCCACGTTCATTGTCCCACGGGAAACTTCCTGATACTGTTAGAAATAATGGCCACATTCATTAACCTCGTAAATCCTACTCTAAAAATGTTTCTTTTTCTTTATTCAAATGAGCATGTATTTTAAATAAAAATCTTCCTGCTGAAGATAAGTTACTGGTTATGTGAGAATTACAATTAATTATTACAAAGCTAACATTTGTGGGGTTAAATGGTTACTTTGCAGGAAAGATTGTGAAATCCAAATTAAAACCCTAAGAAATTTAATTTGTCAAAATTAGCATAAAACTTGTGCAGCATCTTCTTGGAATTAATGAGACAGAACTCTTCATGGTGGTGACATTACAGGATAACTTTATGTATCCCTAATGCAATAAATGTGCTTTTATCAATTAAACACACAGCTTTGAGTATTTAGCTTATAAGAGTTATCTTGCTAAGTGACTAGAAATACATTCATTAGGTTAGATGATTTAATTTATTTTAATAAAATTTATTCTGCTTGATAGAAGCTTGAAATAACCAAACTCATTTTACTAGAATGAATTCATTCAGAGAATATTGCTCTTAGGTTCTGGTGGAAACTTTAATCTTCTTCCAGATTTGCAGCCAGACTCACCTGAGGGGTACTGGCTGTGTTTTCTTCTTGAATTATTCAGTGGCTATGGCTATGTCAATCTCTATATATTTTCAAAACCCAAAAAACAGTCTTTTAATCACTAAATATTAAAGTGTGATGGATACACCATGATAAGGTGTCAAAAATATTTTCTATAAATCTAAAGTTTGAATTACAAAATGTTCTTAAATGAGTGATTACCATTTAAATTCTTTTCCACTTTGATCAAAGGGCTTTAGAATTATTGTTAGCTCTGCCCCCTCCACACCCCCTCCTGCTCACCCTACACCATGCCAGTAAGAAACTTCAAGCCTTCATCATGCTCCCAGTACTGCCCTCTCTCCTATCCAAAATTTCCTTGTCTGTATCCTATCCCCAATTCTTTCCCCTGGGAAGCAGTGAGACCGACGAATTACTCAGCTATACCTAAACCTTGTATTGCCTCTATTAGTTTCTCTAGGATCTCATCCAAACACAAAGTCTCAAGGGTGGGGTAGGTCTGGGACTGTTGCATTCTATCATGCTCCAAGGGTCTCCTGATCTAGTTGATCTAGCATTCAAGCTCTACTTGGAGAAAAAAAATAGAAAGTTAACATTTTTCAAGTTACAATAGTGGTCTTTTCAATTCGATTCAACCCAACTCACTGTTCCAAGAAACTGAAGATTTTTGGATTTAATTCCTAGTATACTAGAATTAACACTCTGCTTTGGCTCAGCCCGGGAATGTGCATGTTAGTAATCCCTCAACTAGCCCCTATAAAGTCTGTTTAGTTAAACTATAGGTTTATTTTCAACTATGCATGAATATAGGTCTTAAATGTGCCCTTCTAAAGATAATGCCTTGATTCATAGGAGCAAACCAAACAATACAGGCAATAAATTGAAGGTCATTGTATGTAAGAAACAGTCTTCATTACAAACAAAAACAGCCCTTTTATATCTCTGATGCAGACCATCTTAAAATTAAATAAGCACCCTTTGTAAATCAGGTCCTTTTTGTTTATCATCATGGGGAGGGTGTTTGGTGATACACGTGAGTTTCAGATCTGTGCCCCTTGACTGTCTCCAGCTTGTCAATCTTCCCCTTTTGACACTGCTTCCATATGCTGTGACTTGGCACCACGTGGCAGATGTTAAGTCATCTCTGCCAATTACATGCTTCAGTAGAAGCTTAGATACTGCATGCTCCAGGAAGTGTGGAAGCTGTCATGAGAACGCAAAAATAGAGCCTAATGCATGCCACTTTTCAAAAGCGTGAGGCTTTCAACAGAAACATTTCAAAGAGACCAACATGTTCCAAACTGAGCAGCTTCCTCCTACAAATGGAATGCTTAAATATATCCAGATTAGAGTTTTATGGAAGCATCTCCTGACAAAAGCAAGAAGTGTGATGCCTTTCTGGAATAACAGCTGCTGAAAACACCCTGTGAGCACATCAGGTAGACATCCTGCCACATCTGCCCTGTGCTCTCCATCCGCACCACCACAGGGAAGATACAGCTATGGATTTCATCCCCTTGCAGAGCTCAGAGGTTTCTTGTTTTGAAGACAGGTACATTCACTGGCTTGAGATGTTTCCAGGAGGAAGAGGCTCTTGCAGTGGTACTTTCAGACAGGTGATGCGCTCTTCACATGGACTCAGAAAGCATGGTGTCTTTTCCTGCTCAGAGCACAATCTGAAAGTAATACAAGACTTAACAAATTTTGGGCAGAGGTATACAGTTTAGAACTCTGACATTTTCAGAAATGATTCAAGATTTAAGTCAAAATCAGTTTATTCTAAATCACTCTCTGTAACACCAGGGAAAATCAAATAAAAGAAGATGCTTTGACATCAGAGAAGAAAAGTAGTAATTATTCTGTCTCCCAAAACACAGCAGAGGAAAAAGCAGAGGACACAGTGCTTAAAGAGAAAACAATAAAATGGAACTCTGGGAAATTAAAATCTGGAATGGGAAAGTCATCTTAATATATTTCATCTTCATCAAATAGTGTTCAGCTCTATTTTCTCCTATAAACAGGAAGATGTCTCAGAAGCTAAAAGTGTTTATCTCTAAGCCTAACAACCTGAGTTCAATACCCAGTTGAAAAAGAAAAGCAGTTTCAACTTGTTGTCATCTGAACTACACATGTGTACCCTAGCACATGCACACACACACACACACACACACACACACACACACACACTAAATAATATTGAAAGATCCACACTGGAATTGAATTATGAAAGAAGACTAGACAAGAATTCAAGGTCCCTTAGAAAAAGTGTCTGAATTTGATTTGGCTGTATAATGTCAGTTTTAGGAAGTACTGAATGTACACAAGAACAGCAAGCTACACAACCATAGCATATACACAGAGGACCTAGCTCAGACCTATACAAGGTCCTTGTTTGTTGCTTCAGTCTCTGTGAGCTTCTATGAGCCTTGTTTAGTTGATTGTCAGTATTCTCCTGGTGTCTTGACAGATCTTGGCTGATCTGTGTTGTTTTTTAGGAAGTACAAAAACTTTAATATATGAGATGTATTATCATTGGAAAAAAAACTTCTCAACATAAGAAAACTGTACATTTTCAATATTAGTACATCATATTGACATAATAATAATGTTTTTTTTCTAAAATATTTATGGGCCATCATGCATTATGCTGGTGTTGATGGTCCGGGAAGGAAGTGGGCACACCCTGTTGGACGTTATCATGTAAAATATAAAGAACCCACTCATTTCCAACTTGGTCTAACATCATAGAGCACAGTGCTATAGTGAATAGAATACCTGTGAAAGGTTGAGTGGATCAAAGGTGGAATCTTCAAGTTAATGGTCAGGAATAAGTAGATCTCCTCGGGCAGGAGGAGGTATGGGAGAACTTTGGTTGGAATGTAAAATGAAATTTAAAGAATAGGTCATTTAGGGCTGGAGAGATGGCTCAGCAGTTAAGAGCATTGCCTGCTATTCCAGAGGTCCTGAGTTCAATTCCCAGCAATCACATGGCGGCTCACAACCATCTGTAATGAGGTCTGGTGCCCTCTTCTGGCTTGTAGGCATATACACAGACAGAATATTGTATACATAATAAATAAATATTTTTAAAATATATATATAAAGAAAGAGGGAGAGAGAAAGAGAGAGAGAGAGAGAGAGAAAGAGAGAGAGGAGAAAAAGGAGGAAGAAGAAGAGAAAAAGGAGGAGGAGGACAAGGAGGAGAAGAAGAAGAAAATGAGAAAAAAAAGAGCTTTCTGGGCAGAAAAAATGGAGGTGAGATGTTTAGCCTAGTGTTTCTTTAGTAGAGTGCTAAAAGAGCCATGGCTATAGTGAAGAATGGAGTTGTAAAAGTAAGGAGAGGCAGATAGGAGATACAGGGTTGATGTGCCCTGATGGAGTTAGGAATTATACACAGAACAGAAATTCATTAAAGTTTCAAGCAGGAATGTAATATAATCAAATATATGTACTCTAAAATTACATCAGGTACAATGCAATGAAACAAGTACCTTTAGCGGACATTGTGAAATATTGAGAAATATCAGTGGCATCAGAAGGACAAACTTTAAGTGAGAACAGAAATACTAAACCTGAACAGAATTTGTAAGTTACTAACTGCCAGCAATAAGACAAAAGCAAGACAACAGGAGTTTAATGTAAGATACAGTGGTGGGTAATTTGGGTTACCTTGACTATATCTGGAATTCAAGCAGCTGTACATGCCTGTGAGGGATTTTATTGATTAATCTTTCCAGATTAGAAAACTCACCCTAAGTCTGGGTCAAAGTCCATATTCAGTCCACATAAAATGACTTGGGCAGAGAAAGCTTTGATTTTTTTGTACTTGCCCTCGTCCTCTCTTGCTGGCAAGTGTATCTAATCTACTGCTAAAGCATTCATTCAATGGTATTAGAACCAAGTTCCTCCCAAACCAAAGATAACTGAAGACCAGGAGCTCTCTGGGAAAACTGAGGGTCTCCAGTACCATATTGTAACTTCTGAGTCAACCAGTCCTGTGGGCTGAATAAATCCAAGGTTCTTGGCATTTCAGTCAGGAGACAGCCATTGTGGACTACCCAGATCACAGCTTATACATTCTAATAAATTACATATGGAATTTATAATATTTGTACATATCATATATATATATATATATATATATATATCAGCTCTTGTTTTTCTGAGAACTCTAGCTAATACAGATATCAAGTTCCTTAGAGTACATAAATAGGTAGATGATGGGGAAAGCCAATAACATGAGAATTGTATAAAAAAAATCTCAACCCAGCAAGATGTTAATTGATCTTTATGTATATAAGAGAATGACGGTTGACCATCAAAACAGAAACATACTTAAGCTACAGGACAAGTGTATTTAAAATAAAGAGAAAATACTTGGACTTAGATTGATTATCATCATATATACATAGCAAGTGAAATGGGGAGGATATATTATGGTTCAGGGAGAATACTTGTACTAAAATAAAATAAAAGAGTGATGATGCCTAGTATAACTAACACTCAGTAAAATAGAGGAAAATGTGTTCAAAGTAAAATCAGTTGCTTGAAAGAGAAATTGCTGACACTACCAACTAGCCCAGAGCAATAAGAAAACAGTGTCTATTGTGCTTAGTAGCAGAAATGTCACACCAAGCATGTCAAGAAAGTCCCGTGTATGCATAGGGGCAAGCCAGTTTTCAGTGAATGAGAAATGATAAATTCAAGAGACACTCACAAATAAGAACTCCTCTTGATATAGCTGAGGAGCTTCTTAAAGAAGGACCTGACAAAGATGTAGACTTGTGCAAAGCAAGGCAAGACTGGACACAGTCCCTTGAGTAAAAAATATAGGTTGAAGGCACAGTACATCAAGATATCCCCAAAGGAGATAATCAAGTTTAAAGAAAAAAATGTGTAGTTCTTCATTAGAGAAAACAGGGTTATTTTAAAGTTAAATGTATCAGCTTCCT
Organism: Alexandromys fortis; assembly: GCF_014885135.2. Classification (NCBI taxonomy): domain Eukaryota; kingdom Metazoa; phylum Chordata; class Mammalia; order Rodentia; family Cricetidae; genus Alexandromys; species Alexandromys fortis. The sequence continues at coordinate 18,340,716 of NW_026067944.1, read as the reverse complement.
ATTGCAAACTTGGAGGTATTATTACAGTCTTTACGAGTTCATGTGCTAGCTAACTAGGTTATTTTGGGGAGGCCTTAACAGTGGAATCAATGCACTAGGTAGTGTTGAGTTCTTGCCTGTGTCCGAGTCTTTTGCCAAGAAAATTAGTTGTTGGCTGAATTTAGCATCTTATAGCTAAAGAACAGAGGTTCTTGCTCTATTTCTGGCTGTCATCCATGCATTATTGCTGCTTCTAGAAGCCATCTGTTGCCTGACATCTTTCCCTGTCTGTATAATGGCAATTTACTTCAAATATCTAATATAAGAGAGGTGTAGGCATCTCTTAATGGCACTTATGATTTGAACAAGCCCTCATGGGGTAACGTTCCTTGCAATTAACTCAAAGTCACTAGATTTGCAACCTTAATCAGTCAGCACAGTCTTCCACTTTTGTCATATAATATGACCTAAACCTAGAAGTGGCATCCGCTCTATTTACACTAGAGAGAAGTAGATTGTGAAGATGGTGTAGTATAGAGAGTGGAAACTTTTGAGGGCCCCCACATATTTCTTGTTTTATTTTCTTTATTTAGTTTATTTTTTCATGCAATACATCTTGATCACATTCTTTCCCTTCCCTCAACTCTTCACTGATCCTCCCCACCTCTTTTCCCACTCATCTTTGTTTTTTTGTTTGCTTGTTTATCTTTTCAAGACAGGATTTCTCTGTGTAACTAGATTTCCTAGAACTCACTCTGTAGACCAGGCGGGCATCAAATTCACAGAGATCCTCCTGCTTCTGACTGCTGAATGACAGATAAAAGGCATGTACCACCACTACATGGTTTATGCATCCATCTTGACTCTCTCTTTCTCTCTCTGTCTCTGTCTCTCTCAAAAACAAAAAAGAAAATCAAAAGAACAAACTAATAACAAAAAAATACCAAAACAAAACCAAAGGCACATACACAGGCAAGCTAAAGTCCATTTTGTGCTGGCCAGCTGAGGCTGTGCATGGGGCCTGCCCTGGAGTGTAGTAGATAAGCCCAGTTACACTCAACTGGAGAAAATTCCCTTTGTCACCCAGCATCAGTTACAAAGAGCTTCTTGCTTAAGGACCTCTACAAATTTCTGTCTAACATACCAAGATAAAGAAGGCCATGATTTTTTTTCCTTTTTTTTTTTTTCTGTCCCAAAAGGTCATTGGTTCACAATCAACTCACTTTCTGGGTTTCCAGATCTCAAATAAATAAAAATTAGGAAAATAGTCATTATTAAATTCTCCAGCTCAACTCTCCCCTCCTTTATTTCTCCCATTCTATTCCCTAGATTGGGGATCAGGTCCAGGGTCTTGAGTATATTAGAGAGGCATGTTCTACACTGAACTACCTCCTATCTACACACACACACACACACACACACACACACACACACACACACACACACACACACACTGTAGTAGGTAGAGCAGCAGGCCACTTCCTGCCACCTGGCTCCTGCACGGCTAGCTTTATACCCAAAATAATTACACAGAAACTGTATTCTCTTAAACACTGCCTGGCCCATTAGTTCAGCCTCTTACTGGCTAATTCTCACATCTTGCTTTAACTCATTTCTAATAATGTGTGTAGCCCCACAAGGTGTGGCTTACCAGGAAAGATTTTTTTGTTTGTTTTTCAAGACAGGGTTTCTCTGTGGTTTTGGAGCCTGTCCTGGAACTAGCTCTGTAGACCAGGCTGGTCTTGAACTCACAGAGATCTGCCTGCCTCTGCCTCCCGCGTGCTGGGATTAAAGGTGTACACCACCATCACCCAGCACCAGGAAAGATCTTAACCTGCATCTGTGTTGGGTGGGAGAATCATGGCTACTGCCTGACTTGACTTCTTTCTCCCAGCATTCTGTTCTGTCTACTCCGCCTATCTAAGCTGCTGTCCAATCAAAAGGGCCAAGGCAGTTTCTTTATTAACCAATAGACATATGACCCTCTTCCATCAATTCCTCTTCTTAAAGAAACAGTACTTAGAAACTGTTGATTTTAAGTGGCCATCAACTGCTGTCCTATTTCTTGACAGTAACTTTTAGTAACACTTTCTCCCCTATTTCCCATGGGTACAGTACCAATGACTGCACGTGGTTTTGATTTTCTCAGCACTTATGAATATCATTTTGAAACAAGTGGCCCAGTGCCCTTTGGATTTTAGATCTCCTTCTGAAACTAGTGAAGACTAAGCAAGTAAGAGTTACTAAATCAGGTTAGATCCAGGAAGGTGTTCACAGAGTGTGAGTACACTTCTTATTGGAACACAAAGGAAAATTATTTCCAAAACATTGGTAGCTGCAGTGAAGGTATCATTTAGTGGTGACAAACTTAGCATGTTTGAGACCATGGGTTCTATCACCAGAACCACAAGATAAAAAGAACAATCATGAATTCTTCCAACACAGTACAACACTCAACTATAATAAACTGAAGTGTCTTTATGTACATGGACTATGTAGTGGATATGGTAATACCTACCAAAATGCTTTAGTATCAATTTTAGCATGGTTAAACTCAGAGACCATCTACAGGGGAACACAGTGCTAAAACCAGTTTCCTCTGGCTTGAGAAAGCTGCCCAGGGACAAAGAATGAATAAAAGAAGGAAGGAACAGCAGTGACCCCAGTTAATACCTTCATGCCTTCAACCCAATTGCATCTGTACACTGGTATAAGAGTTTCTTTTGTTTATGTGTTGCTTTCATTGGTTAATGAATAAAGAAATGGCCTTGGCCTTTTGATAGGGGAGAACTTAGGTAGGCATGAAAAACAGAACTGAATGCTGGGAGGAAGAAAGCAGAGTAAGGGAGACTCCATGGATCCTCCACCTGAGACCGATGCTGGTTAGAATCTTTCCCGGTAAGCCACTGACACATGGCGATATACAGAAAAATAGAAATGGGTTAAATCAAAATATGAGAGTTGGCCAATAAGATGCTAAAGCTAATGTCCCAAACAGTGTTTTAATTAATACAGTTTCTGTGTTGTTATTTCAAGGCTAAGCTAGCCGGCGGTGGGGATGAACAAGCAGGCCCTCTCCTTGCAACAGTACACATCACCCATCTGTGAGAAAGGAGTACCAGTAATGGGTCTAATGTCATATATGCATGTGTCACCCGTCTGTAGGGAAGAATGCATGTACATATGTACATGTGACATTAATTTGCTAACATAGCTTTAGACACTTCTATTAACCCATGACCATGTTTATTGATACATAAAGCAAAATGTAAATTGAATATGTCCTATATCCCTGTATGTATTTAAAGTCTTTAAAGTGGCTTATTTTCATATTTCTTACTAACAGATTTAAAATAAAAATCTTAAAATAAAATGATTTGCATCATAAATGTGATGGCTGATTAAAATATTGGTGTTGATAATTTCTCTTATTCTAGTTAATAAAAGAAGTCCAGTGACACAATACTCTAAATAATGCATGCTACCTTCATTTCTCAGATTGTAAAAATTTGTACTCATCTTCTTGAAGAAAAAAAAAATGACTTGGGCAGAAAAAACACACTATTTCAGTGACATACATATGAGTACAGGCACCAATTCTAGAGCTGTTGTACTATTATATATTGATCTAATTGCTGTTTCCTCTAGTGTTTCACTGCTTCCCTGTTGAGAAGTCAATGTTTGGGGTTTCTGCCTGCATGTCCAGAGCCAGAAACTCATTACGACAGCAATCCTGAAATGCAGGGCTGAGAACAAAACTGTGAAATTGTGATTCCTCCAGCTGAGTGTGGGCAGGGACATGTACTGAGAGTTTCTAATAGATTGAAGCACACAATCACAGCAAAGAGTTAGAATGTGGACGTTCAGTGTGTGTGTGTGTGTCTGTGTGTATGCACTCATGTGTTTGTGTGTCTGTGTGTATGCACTCATGTGTTTCTGTTTCTGTGTGTGTGTGTGTGTGTTGCTGTGCGTGTTTGTGTGCCTCTGTATGCTTGTATGTGTGATTGGAGAGGAAACTAATCAGAGAATAAATCATTAAAATAAATCTTTCCTTGACTATGTATGTCCAAATATTTGCATTGCAGTATATTTTGTGTGAATTTTAACTATTAACTTTTTTTTCATTTTAAAAGAGAATATGAAGGGGGAAATGTTAGTGGAATTTGTTTGCTAGATTTTGCTAAATTTCATGATAATTCATGTCTTCAACTACTTTCACTTCAGATAGAGTTTGGAATCAAAAGTTCAAAATTAAGGTACATGCTTTTGTGCTTGACTTTTCTGCAATCATCTGACAGGAAAATATGATACCCTGTTTCAAACCATGGCAACCTTATTATTCCTATAGACAGAATATTGGAGTTAAAGGATGATTTAACTTCATTTAGAAAATCAATTTTATTGTGCTTCAAAACTCAAAAAATTATCCTAACTCCTTCACCAAGCTGTCCTTTGGGTGGGTATCTAGGTTAAGAAAATTAATCTAAGATTAAGAAAATTAATTTAAGCAAGGAAAAATAATATATGCAAAATATTCATTATATATTTAATAATAAATAATGAAGTTCTAAAATAACATGGAAGAGCATTTTACAACACCAAATAAGAAGAGAACTGTTATCAAATTACTAATTCTAACAATATATAAACAATACTTGGATATGGATGTACATGTCGGGCTGGAGAGATAGCTCACAGTTAAGAGGCCTTGCTGCTCTTGCAGAGGACTGGAGTTCAGTTTGCAGCTTCTATGTGGCAGCTTGAAACCATCTGTAAGCCCAGTTCCAGGAAATTCAGCACTCTTTTTAGGCCTCTATAGGAATTGTCTTCAAGTGGTAAACTTAAAAATATGCAGGCGATTACAAATAATGCTGCTATGAACATAATTAAGTAAATGTCCTTGTGGTATGAATGAGCTTCCTTTGGGTACATACGCAACAGTGACATTGCTAGATCTTGAGGTAGATTGTTTCCTAATTTTCTGTGAAAATACTATAATGATTTCCAAAGTAGTTATACAAGTTTGCACCCCCACCAGTAATGCAGGAGCATGTACACACAAAAGCATAAATAAATAGATGTATACACACACACACAAATCTTTACTTTTATATATATCTAAATATACAGATGTACACAACAAACAAATAAACATATTGTACACATACATAAATATACATGTGTGTAAATGATGTGGGATTCCCCTCTATATGCTGTGATTACCATTAATGAATAAAGGAACTGTTTTAGACCTATAGTAGAGCTATAGGGGAACAGAGTTAGGTGGGGAAAACTAAACAGAGTGCTGGGAGAAAGGAGGAGGAGTCAGAGAGAAGCCATGTATCCCCTTCCAAAACAGACACTGGGAACATTACCCGGTAAGCCACAGTCACGTGTTGATTCACAGATTATAAGAAATTGGTTAAGTTAATATGTGAATGTTAGCCAGTAAGAAGCTAGAGCTAATGGGACAAGCAGTGATTTAAATAATATAGTTTCTGTGTGATTATTTTGGGGCTAAGCAGCTGGGAACAGCTAAACAGCGGCCCTCCCACCACATGTAAACTGGTTCCAAAAGCCTAAACATCACATGAACAAGTACATGACAACATCAGCTGTCTATTCCCCATACTGATATGCTTAACTTTTCTTGTTTCTGTACCAAATACCTGATAAGTTACAACTCAATATAAGAAAGGTTTATTTTTTCATGACAGTTAGAAGAGGCATAGTTTACCTTGATAAGGGGGACAGTTGATAACATTCATACAATATTACAAAGCTGAGACAGTCTACATATTAAAACACATTCATGAGCTATCTGGGAAATTAGCTCAATATGCAAGATAAATATGATGAAACAAAAGAAAATATCAAGATAGAGCAGATCAATATGAGGTTTTAGAAGACTTTCATGCATAGATAGCATTGCATTAAGTTCAAGACACTACACTCGGCAGAGTTGTGGAATAGATGGAAACAAAGAATAGGTATAGCCTTGGATACCCAACCATGATATTTCACTCCAACAAATGCTGCTATCTGGAAATAAATAATAGGAAAAAGCTAGAATTGTCTACTGGGAAGCATCCTGAGATTTTAAGAAAGACTTGTAGCTCAGACACTTTGAATTACTTCACCCTTTAACAACGACAGCAGAAACATGCTCGGTGGTTTCCACTCGATCCCTTTGTTCCAATTAGACTGAGGGAAATTCAGCCGTCAGGTACTGAGGAGGCAACTCAATGAGTCTCTTCCTGATCCTAACATCCCCACAGCTGCAGTGGGAGACCTCACTTTCAGGGTGTGTAGTTAAGAAATCCTCCACCCCACGGCAGCGTATGAAATGCACTTTAAGTATGAGCCACACAAGGTTTCTAGGGCAACTTTTTGTCCTAAAATGCAGTCAGTAATTCCCAGAAAAATATCTAAACCAAAGCTAGAGTTATATTTCCTTGTTTGGTCTTAAAAGCAGAAACAGATGAATAGACATTTTGGACCAGTTCATCAGCACAAATGCTTTTCCAGTTACCTATTTTAGTAAGTTCTAAAACTTTTTAAGTAACTCATTGTCCTTAGTGACTGATTACTTTTAACAACTAGATGAGTTCAGATAAGACACTATTTTATTTAACGTAATTTATGTGTGTGAGAGTTGGGAGGTAGGTTGCATGTTTTGCTTTGTCAGGCTTAGACGACCAGGCACTTACTGTGCTGCCCAGGATGTTCCTGAAATCACAGTAATCCTCAGGCTCAGTCTACTGAGTGCTGAGATTAAAAAGTATGTGCCACCAGACATGACTTTTAAAATAATGAAAAGAATAGTTTAAAGCTATGTATACCTAAACAGACAAATAAAAAAACTCTATAGCGGTAAAGGGAAATGACAAATGTGTGACATGGTAATTTTGATATGAACCCCTTATTGATAGGGACACCACAGCAATCTTCTGTTCTAACATTTGGCCTTAGGTCCTTATTCCTGACCCAGAGTTCCTATGGTCTTTTGTAGCACAAGATCTAATAGGTCTTATAATAAAACCCCATAGTCAGATATAGGAGATAATATTGAGAGTTCAGAGAGACAAAGAAGCAAGGCCACAGCAACCTTACCCACTCAACTTCCCAGATGAAAAGGGAATGAGTTTATGTCTTCTCCCACATTTCACTTCCTCTCTCTGCCGAGCCATATCACTTCTTCTCTATCTGTACAGACCTCCAGACCTCTATGGTTAGCTAGTGGCTAGCTCTACCCTCTTATCTTCAGGCAAGCTTTATTTGTACAAACAAGATGTCATCACAGTCTTTAATTTTCTAAGTCACAGAAGCACTTGTTCCTGGGTTCCTACATCCCTTGGCACCTCCCTCACATCTCTGTAGGGTTGATCAGATACCTCTTGGTGGATCCTGAAGAGCCATAGTACGGGTAGTTACTATAAAAACTATCTTGTGACTAGATATTTAATCTTTTAGTTCCATCCTCTGACAAAAATGGTCAATGATGTAATCTTCCATGACTACTCAATGACATCCATCATAAACCTTTAAGAACAGGTTTAACACATGAAGATGCCTGAAGGTAGGTAGTGCAGAGACTACATTAGTGCCCTTCCAAGGCTTACTTATACATCTTTTAATCTGCAAGTTCATTTATATTCTTTATCAAACATTTACTCATATAATCAAAACCATCAATCCAAGCCCAGATTTTGGACAACCAAAGCTGCTTAAAGAAAAAGAAGAAAACAGAACAAAACAACATCAAAAACAAAAAGAAATCTAAAAATTAGATAGGAAGGGATGAAATCTGAATGGTTATAAGTAATGAGATGGGTCAAGGTGGGTGAATATGTTCAAAACATATTTTATAAAATTCTTACAGAATTAATAAAATATTCCAAGTCCTGATATCCTAAGGAAACAACCATTGCCACAACAAAAGTTCTATTACAAAGGATCCTTTGAAGGTCTATTAACATATTTATAAAGCAAATTAAAAGCATAAGAAAACAAAGTAAATATTCAGGAAAACCACTTAATGATCTGAGGGTCATAATCAGTGGTAAAGCACGGGGTCCAGGCCCTGAAAATAAACAGTACAGTGTCAACTCTTTGTCTTCTTACTTAAAGGACCAGATTTTCCAAACTTGCCCATTTCACATTATGTATCTAGACATAGTCATTTAATTCATTAGCGTTTTTGCTTTATACTTCTTTTTTCTTAAGTGTCCAGGGTACATAAAACTCCATACTCAGTCCTGTTGTCATCCTTATTACATTTTCTGTTGCCCACTTCATACTGGTCCTTTTGAACATAACAGAAATAAAGAAGGAAAGAAAGAAACAGATTTGTGACTCTGGAGTTCTTTTTTCTCTTAACATGATGCCTACAGTTTCATCCATTTGCCCCAAATGTCATACTTTTCTCTTTCCTTAAGTCTGCATAATTTTCCATTGTGTTTATGTGTAACCTGCCCAGGTACCAGGGTTACAAATGAGTCCTGCTGTACCTGATTTTTACATATGTGCTTGAGTTATGAACTCAGGCTATATAAGTAGAACTTGAGTTGTGAACTCAAGCTATAAAAATGGAACATATTTACTGTGCCACCTCCTTCAAAGATAAACAGATCATTGCAGAAGGGAGGACAGAAAGGCATTAAGAACCAAGGTTAGTAGATGTCTGTAAGAAAATAGTGTCTTCTTTGTGCCGGGACGTGGTGGTGCACACCTTTAATCCCAGCAGTTGAGTTGCAGAAGCAGGTGGATCTCTGTGAGTTCGAGACCAGCCTGGAACAGGAGCTAGTTCCAGGATAGGCTCCAAAGCCACAGAGAAACCCTGTCTTGAAAAACTAAAAAGAAAAAAAGAAAGAAAACAGTGTCTTCTGGACACAAGAGATTGCTGCACATATGAACTCATAGAGGTTGTGGCCAGCATGAATAAAATGTGTACGAGCCCAAACCAGACCATATCCCAGCATGGAGAAGATAGGTAGGCATGACATCTCACCCTTAGTCAACTAGCGATGGGCAACTGTTAGCTAGATGGAAGGTCAGTTTTCTCTAAGAGTATAGCTCCTGCTAAATCAACCACTTTCCAGTGGAAGGCCACACTTCCAAAAAAAAAAAAATTGGGCAACACAAATCAGCCTTGATAGAGAAAATAAGGATGAGAATTTGGTTGGGTGAAGAGAGGGTGGATCTGGGCAGATTCGTGGGAGAAGGGCAACTATGATCAAAATATAGTGCATACAATTCTCGAAAAAACTTTAGAGATCACAGAATCTTCCTATGTTGTAGAATCGAGAGACCCTAGCTCCTCCATCCTCTCTGTGACTCTGACACATGTGCTAGGGGAACTAGAGAAAACACTATCTGTGCAGTCTTTTGTATGTCCCTGTGCTCAAATCCTTCAGCCACCTCACTGGTCCCTTCTTGTTTCTTCAGAGTAAGATGTTTTTGCCACAGAAGCTATGTGATAGTTGACAACTTGTTCCCAATTGTTTATATTTTGGGACTCAAAGGAATAGCTTGTGACCCAGTTGTGCTATAAATATCAACTGTGAATTTTTTCCGTTTACTTGTCACCTTGCTCCCAGAATTCCCTGAGATGCACTACTTTTAGAACCATATTTATCTACAGTTACAGATGTAAAGAGGAATGTAAGTACAGTTGTAAGTATAGATACAAGTACAGTTATAAATACATATAAGCATATACCAATATACACAGAAAAATAGCAGGACAAATATTGAAATATATGCTACTGATCTAATGGGATTATGAAGGATTTTTCCCCTTCGTGTGATATGGTTGCTTTCTTTATAAAGTCACATGATACAAAACAAAGAGTTGGTGCTTGCCAGTATATGAAAATGTGTTTCAGTTCTTCGTGGGTGTACAGCCATGACCTGTCTTCAGGATCCTATAAGCATAGACTCCAGCTACTTCAATTTAAATTGTCTTCCTCACTTCAAGGACAAAAAAAAAAATTGGTTCACAGTTCATTTCCCTCCACCCAAACACTGTAGGATTTTCTTTACAGTGGGGGGGGCATGAATTCTAATTGGTCTTAATAATAAAAACCCAGAACCAGTTATCATTGTAAATGCTGAAAATTCAAAGAAGTAAATTTGCCAATCACTAGACAGACTTCTTACGTTTACTGAATCCTCAAATTGAATGGCAAGATCCTGTCTCTATGATTGTCAGACTGATTGGGCTGAACTTCTGATTTCTCTTGCTTTCTATTCATCTCTCTGACCAGACATATCACTTCCAGTTTCCACCTCCCTCGTACTGGGATTAAAAGTGTGAGATCCCAAGTGGTTGCATAAAAGGCGTGAGCTCTCTTTCTCTTTTAGGTTGGTTAAATCTCATGCAGCCCAGTGTAGCCTTGAATTTCTGACCTTCCTGTTTCTACCTCCCAAGTGCTTGGATTGATAGTGTGTGCCATCATGGCCTGGTCTCTATGGTGAAGTCTTGGCTAGCTCAACCCTCTGATCTTCCAGCAAGCTTTATTTATTAGAGCACAAACAAAATATCACCATGTATGTGTGTGTGTGTTGATTGCATATTTGTTTGTGAGTATGTCCATGTGCACTTATCTTTTGCATAAATGTTTGGAGGTCACATACTGCAGGCGAGTATCTCCCTCTATTAGTCTCCACATTACTTTTTGAGACAGAGTCTCTCACTGTTTGAAGTAGACCAGTTGAAATGTCCTAGGAGTCACTTATAGCCAGCTCCCTCACCAGTAGTGGGATAACAGGTCTATACTGTTGTAGCTGGCTTTTCCATTTGTGCTGGGGTTCTGAACTCAGGCCCTCATGATTGCAGCAAGTACTTTACCCACTGACCTGTGCTCCCCCCACCCAAGTCCCAAACTCTGTACTTTTTAAGGTGAGTTCTCAAACCCAACTTCTGATACTCAACTAAACATTTTTTTCAGTATCTTTCAGCTTTCCGACAAATATTTTTAATGAAAAACCACAAAAATGTACTCGAGAGCTATAAAGTTAAGAATCTGATTCTCCCAGTATTTCTTCTGTGTTTGCTTGTTTGTTTTGTTTGCTTTCCCGGGGCAGCCAATCTCACAGCAGTTTCATCAATCTAAAAGGCTACAGAGCTGAAAGACAGGGAACAGACAACTAGGTGAGTCTTTTGCTCAGTGTTCCCCATGTTTGTTTCTGAATGCAAGTGATTTCTTCCGAATGAAAGCATTGCCCTTGTTTACAGTCATTGTGGGCTAATTAATTAAACTTAATGACTTAACATTAACTAATCAACAGAAGACTTCTTCACAACAATTGAGTCCTTACCACAGCATTTATTGGTATCAGTCAAATTTGGTTGCTACTGATCTAAAGAGGTACCAGAATCTACAGTAACCACTTGTATTTTCTCCTGGTGTTTTAAGAGCATTTCTAAAATGCAAATCCCCTGATAAAACTTCCTTATCCCTTTGGGTTCTCTCGCACACCTAGTTTTCTGAAAAAGTAAATCCTATATGGAAATTAGCATGTGGATATCACATAGACCTTTATATATAAGTGATCTGGAGCTCGCAGCTGGAGAAAAGGAATGCCTTTAATGATGTTTTCCTGCCTATAAATGTATGGTCATGTATAATACTTCCACATACACTGACCACTTGATTTCTGACGCTGTCTTCAGTTTAGTAAGTGTTCATTGGATATCCATCATGTGTTGGCTCTAAATTTGTGCATGCGAAAACAAAATTATTTCTGAAGGATTAATAGTTGGATCTAAGAAATAAACTAGCAATGAACATGTTTGATATGAAAAGGCTTGCCTTTTTATCACAAGCATGTGCTCACCTATGACCTGAACCAGAGCCAGATCACTGAAGTGTTACATAGTTACTTGCTGTGTCAGGTTTTGCTTGCCATGTTCAAATTAAACCAAAGGGCTTCTGTGCATTACACATGTGTCCTACCAAGCCACATTCCCTACCCTTAAACTCGAGTCTTTTGTTTATTTTCCTACTGGTAAGTACAAAGCATTTATTGGTATCAGTTAAGTTTAGGAACTCAAACAGTTTCTGTTCTGGGGAGGATGGGTAGAAGTCTGTGATTAGTAAAGATTGTCAACTTAAGCAGAAAGAATCTCTCAGGTAATAAAAGCTGTCCCAGAAGAAGCCATCAGAACAGGGGATGTTCTCTGACAGCCTGCCTATGGATGGTGCCTCTTTTCCTGTGAGTTAATCTTCACTAGTTGACAGAATTCCCCTGGAGGGGTGCATGACAATTGAATTCTTTTTGGAGGATCTATCTTTAGCAGATAAGGGAACTTCAGACATTTGTTGCTCCTCCTCAAGTGCTCTCAGATGGAAGTAGTAATCAGCATAAAAAAGTAGCATATTCCATGGTGATAGTTCCCTCAGTCCTTGAAGTATACAGGGCCCTGAATGAGTCCTCAGAGCAGAAAGCATTATCTTGTCTCTTGAAAGAGTAAAGAAAGAGTCCCCAAACAATTAAGAGATCTGAGGAGATCACTGATAGGTAAATTGCTAGCAGGGTTGGAACGAGTTCTCTTTATGTGCAAATATAATATCATGCCATTGGGTCATTGAGTAGCAAATACATATTTACATTTTCCTCATTCATAAGAAACTCAAAAAGAACATAGCCCTGGCTGCATAAATGCTCCTTTAAGATTTGGAACTGAAGTTTTCATGCCTATTTCCGTCCCTGGCATAAAGTGAATTTTATTATGCCACAGTCAATGAAAACAAAATCTCATCCCTGAATGTGCAAGTTTTCTGTCTATGCCATGTTTGGATGTGTGCGGGGTGGAAAGATGCTGAGCACAGAGAGAAATGCATCCCTGAGCTGTGTTTGTTAATGCAACATTTTTCTTCAGTACTCATTACCTATGCAGAGACTCACCAAGCCTATCAGTCTACTGTAGAAATAAAAGCTGCATTTACTTCTCTTTCTTTAATCTCCCTGTTCTTAATTGCCATATTGACAAAAGAGAAATAGTTGTTTATTTTCCAAATTCTCGGGAGCACTAGCCAAATTAATCCTTCTAAGCAGCTTCAGCAACATGCAGCATGCCAAGCAGCAAGAGGCTCCCTTAAGAGATGAAAAGCTCAACATGCAGACAGGTTAACCTTGACCAGGAGAGCCGGAAAGCCTTTGTTTCTTACAGAAACAGCGCTGTGCTCCAGGAGAACATCTGGACTGAGAAATAAGCTAGTTAGACAACTGTATGTGCTGTCAATCGAGACAGGAAAGCCTGGAAAGCATCTTTGATCATCTCCCCTTAGGCCATCCCCTCTTGTTTCTTGGTAATAGCATCTCAATTTTGTTCTCAGTTACAATTTGTCTTTCCTAAGTGATGAATCATGACCTCTCTGAACTGATCTTGATATTGGATTTATTCAGCACAACGCTTTCATTCTTAGCCTCCCTTGCAGCTACTGCAAGGTGGCTATTTGGCCCAATTCTGAAAAATACTATAAAAAAAATGTAAAGTGTTAGCATACTGCTGACCAGATCTATTCTTTCTTGCTTGTTGTCTGGAACATTTGCTATTATATGGTGTTTATAATGGGAGGTGAAGAGAAAGGTAAACCGAAAGAGAGATGCAAGTGTCGAGTGGATGTGATAAAGTAAGGAGAGTATGGGAGAGCTCGGAAAGAAAAGGTATGCTATGTTAAAGGCCCAGAGGCAAGGAACAGCTTGGAAAGTTAAATAACTTATCTATAGAACCAGTCGGCAAAACCAAAGTATCAGAACATGAAATAGAGAGCAGTAAGAAGCAAATTGGAGAAGTGAAAAGAAACAGAAAGAAAAGATAAGCACAAATAAACTCACTAGACAACAATCAGATCATGACATGTACTATAGGCCACACTGGGGTGTTTGCACTTTACCCTCAAAGAAAAGGGGAGATACTGAAAGCTTTTATCAAACTGATGGGATTAATTGCTTCACATAGGCGTGATCTGTCTGGACTTAATAAAGACACAGGAAACATTAAAAGTCATAGTTGTATACTGTAAGTGAAAGAGGGTAGGGTGTACAAAATAAGGTTACTCAAAACTCAGTGCTAGAGGGAACTAAATGTACTATTTCAGAAGGTGCAATAAACATGAGTCTGCCTGTGAGTGAGAGTCTGTATGTGAAGTGAATGCAATGAAGAAAAGGCAAGGACTAGCTCTCAATTTCCAGTTCTGGCAGAGGTATACATACAGTTGATGCCAACCACAGAAAGATGTAAGAATGGGTCCCAAAATGTAGGCAGAGTGGGTCCCGAAAACTTTATAGTGTTGAGAACTCTCTGAGATTAGAGGTAAGCCTAAAACTCAAGAGAGACAAGCAATGGGCAGCCACAAGTTTACTGTACATCAGGGTATCTAGGACTAGGATGTGGAGGACCCCTGGCTGCCTGTCATTTAAGGAAACAGATCTGAAACTTGGTGTAGAAAGGACTCACAAAGAACATTGCTCCAAGGCAGGTTCTGGGGGTGCCTGCATCAGATTTCCCTGGAGGATTCCTACCCTAGGATTCTAGATGGCACTGGATGTGGACACTAGGATCAAATGATTTGGCCTTGATAGTCTAACAGTACCATCACGGTGGTGGCTGTATCTGCAGATGGGCCAAGCATCACTGTTAGGTGATAAGACTTTTCCAGGAGAGACACAACACCTGTTTGTCACCCCAGACAGGGAACTCACAATAGACTAAAGAACAGATACCACCAAAGTCTAACTTGGTGAACCAATGAGTTTTATTGGGTTTACTTACAGGAATATGGGTGAGGAGTTTCTCATGGGATAAGAAATAATTCAAAGATATCTGTATTATCAAAGCCCACTTGGCATAAGTGACAGCTCATAAAAGCTGGGCACCTGGAGCAGCACACTATACAGCCTTCAGGCAGCTCAAGTTGGAAACTGGCCATTCCAAGTGACTGCAGTCTAAACAAATCTCTTCCAGGAAGCTCAGCTCATTTTTCTCTTGTCCCAGACAGCTGGTCTGGTTTCAGAATCAGAATGACTAGTCTGAGAGGGACTCTGGGTAACATTTCGGCTTTGTATGTGAAGGACAACACTTAGTGAATCTGGTCAGTTTCAGGGACTTCCTGAAGCTATTTTGAGTTGCCTTACCTCCCTGCTTAAAAAGCTTCCTCAAAGTATGGAATGTTTTCATCTTGGAAGAAACTGGCATGCAGCAACCACACTTGGAGAAATACCAAATAACAGAATAAAAGATGGGCAAAACTCACGGTTCAGAGAGATGGGAAGAAAGTAAGCAGGGTGAGTACAAGGAAGGAAAAAGAAGCAGTTCAGAAAACAGAGGCATTGCTTTGCCAAAATTACAAGGGAGAGTTGAGATGAATTTTCCTTTAATTCTTTAAGCAAGACTGAGACTGTCGGCAAAAATTGGAGAAGTCACCAAATAACAGAAGATAGAAGTATTTGCACTTGTTTTCTGAAATACAGTTGAAATTCACTCATTGCTACATAAAATAGTAAATCCACATTTTTTAATGTCCTATTCATGGGGATTTTTATTATCTGCTGTTTCTAATTCCTTACCAATACATCAAAACTATTTTTCCATGACTCACTAAAAAATAGCTATCTGAAGCCCAGGAATCATCATGCAAGGGCGAGCAGAAGGAGTGTGTGCACCAGAAGAGGGAGAAAGGGGCTGTGAAATGCTATCTTCTAAGCATTGGGCAGCCAACAGTCACAACAGCTGGGGCCAGCATCAGACCAGATCTGTCGATGAATCAAAGAACGGCTCAATCCTTCTTGCTACTGATGGATCCTTGGGGAAGAGCAGTCACTGTCTTCCTTTGTGTCCACAAGGGCACTGAGGAGCCCGCCAAGCTCAAACTCATGGTCACACAGATGATGCTGGGTAAACTCGAATGAGTCACAAGAGAAAAAGAGGCACAAATGATGTGGGAAAGAGTGAGGTTGCAGAAGTCAGGGTGTACTTTCTACATGTGTGAAGCTCACAAAGAACACATTCAGTCAAAGTTACAAAAATAAGCTAAATTACTGCAGGCAAATGCATGGAGCTAGAAAACATCATTTTGAGTGAGGTAACCGAGATACAGAAAGACAATTGTCACATGTACTCACACATAAGTGGTTTTTAAACATAAAGCAAAGAAAATCAGCCCAAAATCACAATCCCAGAGAACATAGACAATAATGTGGACCCTAAGAGAGACTTACATAGATCTAATCTACATGGGAAGTAGAAAAAGACAAGATCTCCTGAGTAAATTGGGAGCATGAGGACCTTGGGAGGGGAACAGAGAAAAATGTAGAGCTCAATAAAAATAAAAAGATATGGAAATTTCAGAAAAATAAGCTAAATTGAATAAATAAAAAGGAGTACAATTATCAAAAGGGAAGGGAAGTTCAAAACAGATATAAATATTATAGCAAATTGCTTATTCCATTAATATGAAAATGACATATAATTGACAAAAAATGGCATGCAAGGTAGTTATGTGGTGCATTTTGATGGAAATGAAAAGGTTAAAAGGTTGTCTTAAAAGATGAGCTATTCCGGGAATTCCTCCACAATTCGACTTCAGACACACCAAAATTCTCTCCAGCCACCAGTCATGCACTGAGTTTCTGGCCTCCGTTTCTTATGTCATTTCCAGCCCCACACTTGAGTCTCTTTAAATTTCACCAGTCAATTAACTATGTACTGCTGTACTTAAAAAGGAAAAAAAAAAGATGAGTACATACAAGAATTACAAAAGCAAGCTCTAGTCTCAGTAGATGCAATTAGCTAGGATCTTATGGTCATATTATAAATTTAAAATGGGGAGTGCAGAGTTAAAAGGGAGATTTACTTAGGAACAAGAAAATATGTAGCATGTGACCAAATACCTTTAAGAAAGGAGACTTTTTTCTCTCCCTGTGGTGTGAACCAAGAGAATCTGGGAAACAGTGCATAGAAAACAGTGCACAAAAGGATGTGGTACAGCACTGCCCTGAGAGATGGAGAAAGTCGATCCTGTGCATATTAGGTCCATCTAACAGAAACCTGGAACATTACAAGCAACATTTTAAGAGCCCGCTTTGTGTAATCAAGGCAGGCAATCCTGGTCTCAATTGTCTTCATCTTGTAGGAGCAAAAGAAGAGAAAGAAACAATAAGGAAAGGAGGAGGAGAAGAAGAGAGGGAGGAGAGAGGAAAAAAAAAAGATTGTTCCACTACATTGTCATATATTCTGGAAGTTAGGCAATTGTTTTTTTTTTTTTCAATACAAAAATTCAACTGAATCTTTGGAAAACATTTTTTGCCAATTACACTTTCTCGTTTAGTATGACCACATCAATTTTCTGGTCTCGATTCTGTACTCCTAAATGTTTTGCCATAATAGGTAGCTCCATGAAAAGCAGATTGTAATGTCTTATAGTCTGTGATCAGCTTAGGGTAATTGTTCTTATGTTATATCTCCAGTTACTATCACGACCACTGCTAAACGTGTCTTGTAACACATATCCACTGGACAAGCTTTTGAAAATGTCATTTGACTAAAAAGTTCCGTCATTTGGCTTAGAAACATCAGCAGGTTACCATAACTTGACATTCTTTATATCATGACTTCAACATAACAGGGTCATCCCGATGAGAACGACATTACAACAGCAATTGTACTGGCCTCTCCCTTGTTACAGTCATTATCTTTGGTCATTCCATTTAAATGCATCATTTAGCTTGACAGCAAATTGTATGACAGAAGAAAAGGGACCTTGGGGTGAAAAACATCCCTAAGTCAAACTGATTTAACATCACATAACTTCAAGGTGAACTCTGAATATGTGCTTGCTACCTTGCCACATTCCCTTTCCCAGGAGAATGCTGGTACCACTGAATTGGGACATTTAACCTTGAGGGGAGAGAAGAAGGAAATGGGCTTTAAATGCCTGAAAGCCTGTATAGAAAATTCAATAACTGTTTTTAAACAAGCAAAAAAAAAAAGACCCATCATTTTCAAAAAAATATTTGAAACTTGGAAATTGGTACATGTAGAGGTGACAGTCTTAGATTCACTTTTAGAAGCACAGGTTTGGAAATGCATAAGTAAGTTCACTTGGTTTTTTCTCACACGTTACATAATTTCCAGGCAAAATGTGCTGATGCATATTAGTTTCACTCTCATTGTTTTTAAAATTGAGATATCATTATTTGCAGAAATACTTAAGACATTCCTCTAGCACTGACACAAGCCTCCTAATCCCTTTAGCCTCCTAGTGACAGATCTTGAGCTACAGTAAGAGAAGGAGTTTTCATTCATGGCATGGATGTTACAATGAGTCAAATTAAATGACTAATTAGCCTAATTAGCTTTTTTTTCGCTGACTCCATTTTCTTCACCCCACCTTTTTTATTTATTTATTTATTTATTTATTTATTTATTTATTTATTTATTTTGCTGTAAACCACTCCCTTCTGCAGTTGCTTTGAGTTACATACAGGAAGAGCATTTCTGATGATAAGCTTTTTTGTTTGTTTGTTTGTTTTGTTTTGTTTTGTTTTGACAAAAGACCAAAACTACCCCTACCCCAGGTGATGGCCAATATCTCCTAAAAAAAAAAAAAAAAAAAACACACACAAAAAAAAACTCACTCTGTGAGGAAACCACATGCTATCAGGAGCCAGCATCTCACCCAGAGAAGCAAACTGCCCCCGCACAGGATCCGTGAGCCTTGCAAACCTAGTCCTAAAATAATTACCAACTAGATCCTGATGAGAGTAAAATTACCAGCTCTGTGTACCTCTCTGGCTATGCAGACATCCAGTCCTTACCTTTGTTGCTCTTTGATGAGATTTCACAGATCCTTTTAGCCTCCTAATGACAGATCTTGAGCTACAGAATTTTCTTAATTCTTTGTATCCATTCTTCTCATAAGGCCCCTGCACTAGAGACTTCATTCTAGCCCCTTACCTCTGCTTTCCTCCTTGGCTGGTGTATCAAGACAGGTGACCAAGCCTAGTTCACTGGAATGCTCACTTCTTGGGCCACTGCTCTACAAATCTCATAACAAAATGGTGATTCTTAGCAAGCTAGCTGCCATGCTGAAATTAATTACCAAGCTTTAGAAAATGGATGGTTGGTTTTGTGTTCCTTTCTGATTGGTCTACAAAGCTAGATCTATTTTCTCCCCCTACCGGTTCTTATATGTTCCCATTCCTTCTGATTTAGAGAGAGAATAGAATGAAGATTTGAAAAGCAGATGTGAAATAGCACACCGCACACAAACAGGTGGTGCCCTTTTAAGTTGGCCTGCAGTGTGCATCTGAATTGATAGCACAGATGTGATCGTTTAAATGTCACTGGTCCCTATAAATACCCATAGGGAGTGGTACTAGGAGGAAGTATGACATTGTTGGAGTGGGTATAATCTGGGTGGAGGAAATGTGTTGCTGTAGGGGCAGGCTTTGAGGTTTCCTATGCTCAGGATACAGCCTAATGTTTCAGTCATCTTCCTGTTTGCTACAGCACCACATCTTCCTGCATGCTGGTGTGTCCCACCATGTTGATAATAGACTAAATCTTTGAACTCTAAGAGAGCCACTCCAATCATATGTTTTCCTTATAAGAGTTGCCATGGTCATGGTGTCTCTTTACAGCAATAAAAATCCTGAGTAAGACAATATATTTCCAAGGCAAATAGGCATATAAATAAATATTTCTATTGAGAATGTTTCCCTTGTAACACTAAAGAATTTATTTCAAAACATCTGAGACACTTAACATATCCAAACTGTATGATGTTCATACTCATTATAAACAAATGAGGCTTGCCACTGTTTTGTGGCGATCAGGGGACAGCTCAGAGAGACAAAGAACCAAACTGAGTAACCTGAGTGAGATGAAAGCTCAGCCAAAATGGAAATTTGCTCACAACTTGGATGTGGGAGGGAGAAGAGAAACACACACACACACACACACACACACACACACGAATGGTTATTGTTTGAGTCTCACATATTCCCCCACAGGATCACATTTTAAATGTTTGATCCCAAGTGAGAAGCAGTATCTTAAGCACTGGTAGAACTCTTAAAGGTGAGAAGTAGGTGGTGGAAACAGGTGACTAGGGATGGGCCTTCAAAGCTTCTAGCAGCTCCTGGTTCCTGTCATAGCTCTCTGATTCTGGATACTCTTTGGTGTGAACAAACTCCACCCTACACTCCCACTGCCGTGAACTGGGCTGCTTCACCATGCCTGCCCACTTCAGTGGAATGAAATCCTTTGAAACTTTGAACCAAAACATGCCCTTTAGTGCTCAGTCAGACATTTTATGAAAACAATTGGACTACTTCACAATTTGTCTAGGGATCTCACAGGGCTTGGGCTGTAAAAATATCTTGATGTGTTGGATACTTGTTATAAAATTTCACACAAGAGACATGAGTAGACAAATTCTGCACATATCATATTCCACAAGAGCCAGCTCTTACCAGAGGCCACCTCACCAAGCCTTTTAGGCACATGTGGCAGAAATGACAGCACCTGCCATTTTTTGCAAACCTTAGCTTTTGAGTTATTAATTCAATTTTATGGATTGATTAATCCAACCATTGAACAATTAGGTCTGAATAAAGTAAAACTTAAAAGATGCAATTCCTGCCACTATTCATTGTTGGTCACGGTCATGGACAACAAGAACTTTGATATTCCAGTTACACAAATAATGTTTAAAATTTTTGACGTAATTGCCAAGGAGTTTGCAAGAAAAGCAATATTCAAATCATTGGAGGCCCAGCTCTCAGCTACCCTCTAGAACTGAATGGTGCCTTGAAGCTCATAACATTTGCCTTCCTCTATGAGGCCTCTACCCACCATCCCAGGAGTAGAGTTTCATGCTAAAAGTTGATGAACTTGAGCTTTGGATTTTGGTAGAACATGCTTGAAAGGCATCCATTGACCCCTCTCTTGAGATCAGCTCCTGGGACCCACTTCTTGTCATCTTGATGACGCATGAATGCTAAGGAAAGACAGTGCAATGAAGTTGCTTTTATCTACCATTTGAGATGCCAAGTGAAAGGAGACGAAGGTAGAGATAGAAGCATTTTATTGAGAACTATAAAAGAAGGGCTATTTCCTCCTGGTAAAGTGTGGCTGCTTTCACAGAATTATTTTTCTTTGTTCTTTAATTCTTTGTATTCTATTGTGTTAGAGTAGTTTGGTCTAAGGAATGGGATCTGTGATATGTCTCTTGCCCTGGGTAGAGACATAACATTCTGAACTGTCTAAAACTCATAAAATTGCCATTTAATAGAGGCTCTGCCATAAAGAAGCAGACATACCTTTATCCCTCCAAGATACTGCTGCCTCTTCCCTAAGAGTCAATCTAAAATGACCCCATTAAGTCACCTGGATAGGAAAGTGCCCTTCAGGGAAAACTGTGTGTTTCAGAAACTCTACAACAGAAAAGCATATGTCTCAGTGTGTGGGTCAACCTTGGTCTTTATGCCATTGCTACTGGCCCACTGCACTGCTCTTGTGTTTGTCAACAGAGACTACAGGAACCTAGAACATGAAGGGACATTAGCTTGATAAATTGGTAACACTGCTATCACCATGGTCACCTGAGTGTTCTACACAAACCAATATTGGGGGTTACGACGATGCTCTTGACTTTGGGTTCCTGAACTTGGACAGTAGTATAAGTGGCTTCCCCTCCAGTCCTGCCTTTTCTTCGCTGGTACTGTCTCTAATGACAAAACCCTGCTTTCTGACTCAACAAAGAAAGTAGATCTGTCTAGGTCATTGAAACTCCATGGTTGTTTTTCTGCCACTCCTGCACTCTCCTGGAAATCCTAACCCCACCTCAGGTTCCACATAACTATTGGTGAGCAGGTTCCACCAACAGAGGCAGTCCACATGCAAACTGCATTTCTCCCGGGCGAGCAAAATCTGAATATGTATATACTTCTTAAAGTGCTTCTCCCACAGAAGAGGTCTTCTCCCCCACAACTACTGGGGATTAAAGGTTTCTATAATTCACTAGTAGAAATTCTTGGACACATGGAAAGAATTTAGTTTAAGCTGTCTAGCTATAGCGAGTATGCTAGATTTTGAGTCTCTTAAGTACTTGCCCTTTTACTAAAAAAAAATGAGAGTAGTAGATGAAAATTAAAGTAGATTAAAATAGTTGCATTTTATATACTTTGGAAGTCTGTTTTGTTTGTGGAAAATATCTTCTGAAAGGCCACGGTAATCTTTTTTTTTTCATTTTCCATGCCTAAAATGCATTCAATTGTAGGGTTGTGGAATTTGAAAATTCTTTGATTCTAATTAATCAGAACATTTTCTTTCATTTAGGTCTGGAAACCCATAAAAAGTTATTAGCTGTCAGCAGCTCTAATGCCAGTTTATTAGAGGCCCTGACTCGGTGCCTGCTGGTGGCTATTGTGCAGGCTGAAAGGTTAACAAGAACAGGCTGCTACCAACCGCCTTGCCAGGTGTTTCCCCTGCAGTTAATGGACTTGAGCCAATAGAAATTATTACTCTAGAACAAGCGGCAGACACCCTTAATCTTCAGACAGAAACACTAGTGGGGAGAAATAACGCTGGGATTTGTTTTGTTTTGCTTTGTTTTTCACCATTGTCAAAGGTAGAACAATTAAAACACACTACAGTTAATCTTCTATTTGTAAATGAAGGGCTGACAGCTCAGAAAGGAAAAGGGGAGAGAAACCTTTTTAAAAGAATACGCATGTAGAACATGTCGCAGTAAAACAATAACAGTCGCTGCAGTAAAACAATGTCTTGTAAAACTTACAGGTCTTTAGAAGCAAGTGGTTAAAGAGTACATAAGTATTAGCATGTCTAACTCCTTTTAATTGCCGGGTCTATAAGTCTGAACAGTTGCAACAAAATAATCGGACTCAACCAGATGGAATCAGAGCCAGTCACCAGGAGTGCTGCAAAGTACATGCTGTTTAGAAGGACTGTGTGGTCCTCAAATGCAAAACGGAACAGATGGCAAAACAAACAGGTAAGCGTTTGCTTTATCTCCCAAATATTGAGGTTCCCTGATTACCCCCATTTGTTTTAGGCACTTCAGAACATCTGTAAAACTCAGGTGAAAGACAGAGGTGACTGAGCAAAGCCTGCTTGGAGCATGGGCCGTGAGCTCTCACGCTGTCAGATGAAAAGGAAGGGATTCTCAACCTTTGACAACTTGTAGGACGCACATAAAAGTGTAGGACTTTGAACTTCAGTCTTTACCTGATGGAGATACAATGAGAGGATGTGCTTTAGTTGTCTGAAATCCCAAATGAAGCAAGTGGGAAGAGAGGAGGAAAGGGTGTGGGGAGGCCAGAGCAGAAGGGAAAACTGCTTGTGCCCACGTAAGCATTAAGGAGCTCAGCCTGTGCCAATATCTTCACGTCCAAATGTCATTTCCTTTGAGTGGAAAATGGTGTTTCTGGAAGAAATGGCTTATGCAGGAGGAAAATCACTGGTGTGTTCAGAAGTTCTTATTCTGTCAGAGAGCAAAAAGCACTCAAGGATTAGTTGAAATAGCAACCAAAGTAGGGGGACTAAACAGAAGGATCCTACTGACAAAATGTGGGACAAATATTTTTTCCCATTTAAGAAAAGGAACTAATAAAGTATAATGTGCTGCATTGAGAAAAGAGTGATTAAACACATAAAGGGTGGAAGGGGAAAGTTCTTCTTAACAAAGAATTACAGCCTTTTTGAAAGGAGCAAACCGGTCCCCACACTCTGCCAGTTCTCCCCAGCACATTATTCCAGATCACAAAGAAAGCCAGCGGTGCACAGTTGCCACATCTGATCCAAGGGATCTAAGAAAGCCCTGGCAACAGCAGAAGGAAACAAGACTGTGTCCCTCTAGACAGGGTGTGACCAGAAGTCGTTATAATACTCCTGTGAAATAATATTTATTCCAAAGCTAGGAACAAAGGAAAATCAACTACAAATTATTGGACATTTTGCTAAACACCTGCCCTATATTATGAAAACCATCAAGCAAATACAAAACTAAAAGGCCATCACAACTGAACAAAAAGTGTGATAGGTGCTAGTTACTAAAAATAGTCTCTGATTGCATCTCTAAAACCTCTGAAAATAAGTTGCCTTTCCCTACTACCTGCATGCTTGAGGTTGATGTTATTTGGCTGTTTAGAAAATTGTTCATTCCATAAATATTGAATGTGGGCCAGTGAGATAACTTAGCAGGTGAAGTCATTTAATATATAGCCCAGGCCACCAGATTTCAATCCCTGAAAACCACATAAAGATAAGAGGGGAGAACTGATTCCAAAAGGGTGTCCTCTAGCTTCCACATGTGTGCCATGGGATGCACATGTGAGCTCTCTTTCTCTCCCTCCCCCCCCTTTCTCTCTCTCTCTCTCTCTCTCTCTCTCTCTCTCTCTCTCTCTCTCTCTCTCTCTCTCTCTCTCACACACACACACACACACACACACTATAGCAATAATAATGATAATATAAAACAAATATTGAATAAGCACTCCCATATTACCATGAGACAGGATAAAAGAAGGTATGCAGTATAATGCCAGTGCAAAATCAAAAAACAGTGAAGGGAAAACCAGGACACAGCGGGAGATGGGGAAAGAACAGCAGAGCAGAATAGGAAAGCAGCATTTTTGGCAGGTGGTCAGGTAAGGCCCTTCTGAGGTGGTAAGCCTTGAGCAGAGACTGCAGTACGTCAAGGAGTCCCACAAACATCCTAGTCAACACTGAGGGCAAGGGGGGTAGCACCAAGCACACGTGCCCTAAGGAGGGAGTCTTGTGTTGTTTAGCCCAGTCTGCAGATGGCATGCTGCCTGAACTGTACTCAGTGAGCCAGCTGCCTAGGGTGGATCAGCATCAACACATGAAGAGAAGAGGCTCATCATTTCTAAGGCCCACATCTGTGATTGCCGAAGGAAGGTCCATTTGTATTAAGCATGTGGTCCGAGGCCAGTGCATCATGTAAGGATCAGATAGCCATTGACCCCATGGCCAGAACACAAAAGAACATTGAAGAGATTAGGTCCCATGAGATTTTGTGAAGGAACACCCCAGTGATAAAACATCCCACGCTGCATCTCTTGCAGTGTCTTGCTCCTTCAGTAGCAATAAGCTATCATCACCATTTATCAAAGTTCCAGATACTCTATTAACTGCACAGCAGGAACTATAATTATGACCGCTTCCAATGAAGAAATTCTATAATTAAATGTTCCTTGAGAATTCTAAAACCATAGCTCTAGATTTTATAAAATTTGGGCAATCTATTTCTCTATCATTACCATTATTCCTATATGTTGAGGCTCTGGACTATTTTCTGCATATGAGCTGTGAAGATTTTTTTTTATTAATTTGTTTGTTGAAATGGTCTCATGTAGTACAGATTAACATCCAACTGGCTATGGGCTATGTTCTGAGATTTCAAACATACAAAATCATGACTAATATATGTGGTACTGTGGATCAAACACAGTGTCTTGTGCACACTAGGCAAGCACCCTACCAACTAAGCTTCATTCTTAACCCAACTGTGAGACTTTTTGAGCAAGCCGTTTATCGCTCTGGGAATATTTATTTCATCTGTGAAATAAGAATAAGAGTAAGTACTCCATAATTTTCGGAAATGAAGTAAAATTAGTCTAGTAAAGAATTCAGTGTCAAGTACTTAAAAACAACCCAGTGCTATGCTTTGGGTATTGAATTTCAATGACAATCCATGTAAAAGTCTTGGTCCCCAGAATGGTCCCTCTCTTTCTTTTCCACTGTATCATACCACTGGTCACTCTGACACACCCTCTTGTCATAGTTACCAGCCAACCTCTCTGACTAAAGGACAAATAAATGAGCCCTACCTCATCTTCAAAACTGGACCTGTGAACTGTGACTTAAATATTTGTATGACGTTACCAGTCCCAGATAGTTCATTGTACTAACAACACAAAGAGATTATACTCAATAAGTGTTAGTTACTACTACTGCTTGTAATTATTATCATTACAATAAAAAAATGTCATTATTGAAAATGTTGCTTTTAGACGCCTGAAGCAAAGTTTTAAATATTTGAAGTATTCTGGAAAATACAAAGGTTCATTATGTATGTGTTTGTCTTGTATCAAAAAAAAAAAGACTTCTAAATGCTACAAATTGTATAATACAATGGCTTGTCTTTATAGCTTCAAGCTACAGAAAGGAATATTTATTAACCTAGAGATAACCAGAAATATTCAGAAATGCCTAATTACTCCTCTCTTTGAGATTAATGTTGCATGAAGCTACTTTTCCTGCTCATTAGAGAGAAAAGGCTCATCTGTGAACACAAACCAGTCCAACAAGCCAACCAGATGGACTGAGAAGAGCTTTGAGAATATTTTTTGTCTTACCTTGATACCCTAAGAACAGAATTTATTGCAGTTTTATTGGCAATCAAACCTCACACTGTTGAGAATTTCTCCTCCCTCTGCTTTCTGCTGTAGACAGAGTGAGGGCTTTCTGTGTGCATTTGGTATGCACTGTGTAAACTGTCCCATTCTACTTAGGAAACTGTGTCACCTTGTCTCTGTGAAATCCTGATGCCTGTCTCTGAAGCGCTTGCGTTTTCAAAGAGTTTTTCAAAGTTAACATGTAAGGGAGGAAACCTGGTCCCATTCCTTCACCTCCCTGTGCAGAGTGACCATTGAGTCTTCTGTAAGTGTTGAGCAGTTATCTCGTTGACATCTAAGACAAGTCTTGATTTTCTTATTTCTGTATAGCTGCTAGTTGCTAAATATTCTTACACACTGGAGCTAACGCTATTGGTCTACAGAGGAGCATGATAGTAGGGTGCTGAGTTTCACTGGTATGGGTGGTTTATGTTGTATTCTGCTGTTATATTTGCATTGTAAAAAGCCTTTCTTTTACAGGGTTGTGATGCTGGAGCGTAATCAGAACGGTAGAACAGGGGGTTTCTAGGCAAAGTCCTCTATTTCCCAGCCTCTCAACCTTCTCAAAATGTGAACATCATAAAAATAAACAAACTTGACTCAAGCAAAAGAGTTTTGAACATGCAATGATTAGAAAGTAATTCAAAATCAAACCCAAAGAATCTTGTATTTCTTGAAGTACTCCCCGATTTTGTGCTGAACAACTTCACTGCAGCCTGGAGTCTGAACACACAAAGAAGATCCTCTGCAACATACTGGCCATGGTGCTAAAAATGTTGCTTGAGATACTTCAGCCCAGACAAGATACTCTGGTATATCATGAATTGCAGTGCTTTTATGGTAGGTACTACGTTTTCTGAGCTTGTAGAAATATCACTCTGAAGCCGGGCGGTGGTGGCGCATGCCTTTAATCCCAGCACTCGGGAGGCAGAGGCAGGCGGATCTTCTGAGGTTAGCCTGGTCTACAAGAGCTAGTTCCAGGACAGGCTCCAAAACCAAAGAGAAACCCTGTCTCGAAAAACCAATATATATATATATCAGCCTCACAGTGTTGACACCTGGTCTTCCTGGCCATGATGTGCTCAATCCCTTTTAAACCATAAGGCCCAGTGGACCCTCTCTCCGCAAAGCTGATTTTTGTCAGGGAATCCTATCACAGCAACAGACACATAACTACAGATGATGGGTATCGAACTTAGGTCTTCACACTCACATGGTAAGCACTTTTACCAATTGAGCCACCTTCCCAGCTGTGTATTTCATTCTTTAAACATTGATTTTATTTATTTGTGTGTGAATGAGTGTCTGCATGTATATATGTATACCACATGCTTACATGGAGTGGCTAGGCAAAGCCTGAAAGAGGACACCTTGAATTAGAGTACCAGGAATGGAAACCAGTTCTCCCCAAGAGCAGCAAGTGCTCACAGCCACTGAGCCACCTTCTCAGGGCCCCTCGAGATAGAATTATTCATGCGTAAAAGAAGAGCACCTGCTTCTTGTTAATATGGAAATTTGCTTTTGTGATTAATAAATGGTACAATAATCTATATGGGCAAGACTTTTTAAAATAAAATTCTTTATGATTGTTTATCAGTAAATGTTTGACTTTAATACTTAAATACCTACATATGTAGAGTTGTACAAATTTTTCTCATGTGAATGAAGGTAGTGAATAAAGGTAGTGGAAAAGCTTAAGAAGCCCAGAACTATTTAAGTGTCTCTGACTTCAGGGTCATTCCAGACCTTCAGCAATGTGGCAGAGCTATATCAGACAGCCCTGAACTTACATACATTTACTTTCCGCTGTGACTCAGTCCTGACATTCTAAGCAGGGAAATAGGGAAGTAGCTAGATATCCTTGCAAGTGGCTATATTCTGCATCCTTTGAAATGCTGTACAAACTGGAATCTGTTTTACAGGATGCAATAGATTGTTTGGAGTTAGACAGCATTTAGATACCAAACTCAGCCTTCACTTTTTTTGGCTAAGCAAATTTGGCAAGGTAGTCACTTGTCAGTCTCCATTTTTTCACTTCCACAACAGCGACAAGAACAAGCCAGTGTTGTTGTATGATAAAATGATAATACATTTTAAAACTGTTATATTTTTTAGTGCTCGAAACTTAGTAGCATTTGTGCACTGGCATCTACTAATCTACAACTGTCTTCACTTTTTATGTCCCAATTACAAGTTATAAAAACTCTAAGCAGTGGAACTTAAGTTCAAATTATATACAAAATATTTGCAAGACTTTTCTGGATCTCAGACAATCACTTTTTCAAATGGTATCATGAAAAGCAAATGAAATAGATAATAATCATAATGTACTCAACTCAGAGAATGGAAAGCAGTCATCACACTGTACATGGTCGCTTGTTTCACCATTTTCATTCATCTATATCCCAACTCCTGTTTCAGTGTGGCTCACATTTAATATAAACCAGAGTATTACTGTTGACTAAGCAAAGATCCCTTTACAGCTGGCATGTCTGGAATCCTAATGACCAATATGCTGGAGCAGAAGAGGCCAGTCTGGCCTACATGGTGACACATTGTCTCAAAAACAAACAAGTAAATCTATTTATAACTCTACAATAAAAATCTAGTCCCTCTAGTTCTAGCAAATGAGACTGATAAAAGTATGCCACAGTTTTCTGGGAACACTCTTGTTCTTCCGGGTAAAGGGGATAGAGAAGTCCAATTCTTTCCCACAACTGAAGTAACATTTGAGGAATGTGGAGAAACCATCTGGAGACCATGAGAGGTTTCAGAGACAGAAACCTCGACACAGAAACAGGGAAGTCAATGCTGCTTGCTAATTTCTTGTTAGCCCAGAAGGTAATTGTTTTATTTGGAACAATGACTGTACATTGAGTTTTCCATTAATCTTTATGGAAACATCTACATTTCACAGATAAGGAAAAAAGATCCATGTTAATAAGGAGGTGAAGTTATGTAAAAGTGCATTGTGTGTACTATTCTGGGGCCTTCATGATCCACATCAAATAAAAGAGACAGTTTGGTTCTGATTTCCATGTTTCCTTCCTTTACCAGTTTTATACTTCTTTCGGCATATGAATCTGGCTACTCATCCTGGTTCTTCTATTTACATGAAATTACAATTCATTCAAGGCACCATCAAAAGGGGTCAGTTTAGCATGTACTATGGACTCAAAGAAGGGTATAGGAATTTGAATTAAGTCTTGGATACTGTTACCGTGGAAACATAAATTAGCCTTTCCAAATTTAGTTTCCTCATCTGTGAATATACAGACAAACTGCCTCAATATTTAATCTGATCTGAGTTTTCTATATGAAGCAATTACCATATAGGAGCCCAGGATACAATTTCCATCAAATGTCACACTTATATCATTTGACTCTGAAAATTGATGAATATTTTCCTATAAACTAAAATCTCATGTCCTGATATAACTACCATTAACATATTTGTTCTATTTTATTGATCTTTATTTATAATATCAGTGTATATGTTTTTTGGTATACATGTTCTCTCATTCCAAAAATCCTCCCAAAAATCTAAAAATCTACTTTTAGTGGCTAGAAAACATAGCCAATAAATTACATAAAAAGCAACTGTTGTTTAATTTCTAATATAAGCAAAGTATTTCCTTATTTATGTGCTCCTTTATTTGGCCATCATATGTATGCAATAGTGTGATAACAAGAGAGTTTCACCTCAAAGATTCCATTCAAAGATGAAATTCGTTAAGTTATCAGAGCCCAATAAAAAATAGCACAGAGTACTTAAGGTATTTCCTACAGCAGTAAATGTAATTTATGAGTTCCTGAAGGACATTGTAGTACCCCACCACTTTCTTTCAGAAAGAGAAAGGACCATGCTACAGTAACTAGCCAACTCCTTGCCAAACATGCCCCTCTAGAGAAACTATCAACAGCAGCAATAATCTTTCCTGCATCCACAGGCCTCTTTCAACCTCAGTTTAATTTTTGTACAAAATAGATATGCCGACATATATGTATGCATATTGCTCACTTTGGGCATTACTACAACAGAATACCTGACAGAGAAACTATAAGGGAAGAGAGGTTTATTTGGGTTCACAACTTATAAGGTACAATCCATCATGGACAGGAAGACATGGTGACTACAGTGGCTCCTTCTGTGGTGAGAGGAGCTTTCAAGATGACATATTAACTCCATGACACATCAGGAAGTGGAGACAGCAATTTCAGAACCAAGGCTGCACTATAACTTTTAAAGTTCACTTACATTGACCTAACTAGGCCAGCCAGGTTCTGCTTCCATAAGGTTTTACATCAACACCATCTGGGAACCAAGCATTCAAAACATAAGCCTGTGGGTGACATTTCATGTTAAAACCGTGATGATATGTTCCTAGTTGTATACATATAAATAGATTTGTTTTTAAGATAGTTCAAGAGCTGAAAGGAAATGAGCAAAAAATTTTTAATTACTATGACTAAAAAGAATAATCCAAGTCTTCATATAAATAGTTAATAAATAAATAATGGTTTTTATTTCCAAGAGTTTGATTCTTCTTATACTGGAAGAAATTGGCTAATCCAAGGATGTCAGAATATTGAGAATGGGGTTTGTTCTCTACTCTTCTGATCTCTTCTTCAGAGAAATGCTCAGCTACTTCTGACATTCTCAGAACCTGGAGTCAGTATACATCGTATTAATGACAGTTAAACATGACAATCATGATTTCCAGCCCACTGAGTCTAGAAGTCACAGAGCTTCTCCAAACAATAATCCTGCACAAAGGCATTTTAGTCAGGCCATACAGACAAGCACAGTTAGAGGAGTCTCTGGGAATTTTAGAGTAGCAAGCGGCTTGAATACTGTTTTCTCTCTCTCTCTCTCTCTCTCTCTCTCTCTCTCTCTCTCTCTCTCTCTCTCTCTCCGTCTTCTGCCTATCAGTTACTTCTGTTGCAGGCCAAGAACATTTTACCATTTCCATCTTTTTGATGACAAGAATTATTATAATTGATTAAATTATTCTTAAAGATTTGTTCCAACCTATTAAATGTTATAATCTCCGTGGGTAAATAAATAATATCATTCATGTCTAATCAATGCTCTTCATCCTTCCTGATCTAATAACCACAGAGACCACTCCTACTCGTGTCCTGATTCTTGCTAACACAAACTGAGGTTATCCTGTCATCATTGGAGCATCATTAAAATCCATCCAGAGAAGGAAGCCTATGTATTCATATTTGCTACACAGTACTAGCTCACTTTTATTATGAGCCTGGCTCTCATGGCTAGACATAAATGCCAATCGATTTGGCATTTCTTTGTGAAACAGCTCACTCTGGTACTAGTCAAATGTTTCATTTGAGAAGAGTAGGTAGGATGCTAAGATAACCTCAGGTAGGATTAGAAGACAAGATCCTGTATCCCATGGGTACTTGGTACTGCTACTCTGCAGTGTAGTCCTAAGCTTGGTTTTCAGACACTTCATTTTTAGTCACTGCAGGAAAGGATAAACTTCATTAAAAAAGATTCCTCCTTCTCTGAATGTTAGGCTTCCATAACCTTGTATCTGTCTCTTTCATCACATATTATATCCAGAGTCATCAGAAAAAAGGACGGGTGATATACAATCGTTAGAATTATTACTGTTAACATCGGTCCAAGGGTATAGCACACCACTTCTACATCTCGTCTTATGACTAACCACACATAAGCCTAGGCCATACAAGGAAAATGTGAGTAATAATAAAATCTCTCTAAGTTCCATGTCACCAACATTCTGTTTCCCCTGTAAACACTTTATCTGTTTGTTCCTCAAAAGTGTTAAAATATCCACTCTAAGTATTTTCTGATCCATCTTTCCTACCATCTACTTTGTCAACCAGGTTCCTAGCAGGAAAGCGATTTCACATATAATCTGGTGAACTCATGAAAATGTGGTAGAGGGACATTTAAGAAGGACTGGGTATGATACATATGATAAATATATAATAACTACAGTCCATCCACAATTGGAAAGCATTGTCTCCTCTGGGCCAATAGAGGCAGGGAAAGAACAGTCAGATGAGCATGGAACTTGGAAGAAGGTATAGCAGGTGTTCCAGTTTCTTTGCTATCGCAGTAATAAAACCCCCTAACCAAAATGCAGCATAAGGGAGAAAACGTTTGTATAGCTCACAATTTCAGATCACCATCCATCTTTGAAGAAATCAAGGCAGACACTTAAGACTATTATATCCACAGTGAAATGCAGAAGTGAATAACCACATTCATGCTGCCTCTGATTATCTAATTATCTTTCTCCTATCTTAAATAGTCCGGGACTCTTGTACAGGGAATAGTTCTGCCCTCAGTGGGCTGCGTCTTCCTACACCAATTAACATTCAAGACAACACCCCACTGACATGCCAACAGGTCAACTTGAACTGGATAACACTTCAACTGAGATTTTCTTCTCATATGATGTTAGGTTGTGGCATGCTGACATATGAAACTAACAAGGACAGCAACCAATCCCAGGGAGAGGTAAGTGTGGAAGAACCTTGAACTCATTCTCCAGTTACCTGAATGTTCATAAAGCAAAGGCAAAGTATCCTCCACTACACCTGATCTTAGTAGAAAAGGTATTTCAGTTAGGGCCCTAAGTCAAAACTTAGGGTTCATATTTCATTCTAAGCATTCTGGGAACCAACTTAAAATTTTAAGTTAAGAAATAATTTGGAACCTAATGGGATGGCTCAGCAGACGAAGGCAGATGATGTCAAGTCTCATAAGCAGAATTCCATCCTGAATTCCCATATAGCAGAAGGAGAGTACCAAATCCAACAAGTTTTCCTCCAACATCTACCAGCAATCTATGACACACTGTGTGCCCACACACAGATATACACACATATACAAAAATTAAACAATAGATATTAAGCATATTGGGTGTGTGTGCATGTGTGTGTATGTGTGTACAGGTGCACAGGTGCCCAGGGAGGTTAGAGTTGTAGAATCCCCCTGGAGCTGGAGCTAGAGACAATTGAGACTCACCTACCATGGGTGCAGGAATGAAATTCCAGTACTCTGAAATAGTATGTGCTCTTAACCTCTCCAACATCTCTCTAACCTCTAAATATTTTTAAAAGAAAAAATATGCAATTAAAATGATTATTTAAATATATTTTTTCTAAATATTCTGTATGAAAAAAATGAGTTAGAAAGGCTCAAGAGAATGAAGAAAGATGAATTTATGGTTTATTGCCAGTTGTATAGCCAAGAGATGGCAGAAATATATTAAGACGGTGGCAGTCTTGAGGAATATAAAGGGTATGGCTTGAGGCACATTTGGAGGTTGATTCAAGAAGATTTAGTAGCAGATGTAATATTGAAAGTAAGGGAAAATATGATGTTATATATGAATCTGAGGTTTATAAACTTGCTAACAGACTACATTGTGTTAGAATTTACTGAGATCTGTTCAGTATACAATGAGAATTAAGTTTGAGAAAAGTCCCTGAAGAGAAAAAGGGGGAAAATGTAATGTGTAAAAAGTCACATAGCCGCATGAT
Organism: Alexandromys fortis; assembly: GCF_014885135.2. Taxonomy (NCBI): domain Eukaryota; kingdom Metazoa; phylum Chordata; class Mammalia; order Rodentia; family Cricetidae; genus Alexandromys; species Alexandromys fortis. The sequence continues at coordinate 18,306,741 of NW_026067944.1, read as the reverse complement.
TTTCTAGGAACAAAGCACATTTTATGATTGTCTATTTCAGCATTTTAGACTCTAACCACAAATAGAAAAGTCAGCTTTATGGCTAGATTCTGTCACTGGCAAATGGGAGCTTTCAGAGATGTCTGCTCACCTCTTCCAAATAGATGGCATTAGTAACCAAAGGTAATAAAGTATTTGTGACAACTGAATTGAATATTGATTTTGTTCTATTTTTTTCCTCTGCATAACTTTTTAAGAAATATTCATAAGAAGTTAGGTCCCAGGCCTAACCAATTGAAAATAACAACCAAATCAATTAATTGTTAACTAGCCACTTTTCAATATTTCTTGCTTCTGCCTTTGCCTGAAATTAGTTTATATATCCCACATCAGTCAAAATTTTATTAGCTGTTTCTGACATCATATACTCCCCTAAATTCTGAGAGATAGAGATTATCATCTCTTCCCAAGATACTTGAATATTGTAACTTAGTTTTAATAATAGTGGCTAATTATACATTTATGCAAGAATATTGAAATTTTCCCTCTTCCACACTAATCAAACTCTAATAACATCAGACAATGTAATGCACACATAATATTCCACTCACTACTATTTCTATACTGGATCCTTCTTAATTTTGACAAATGCTTTTCTAGGACCTTACCAGATGATCTTAATAATTGTGGCGCCAAACGAAATAGATCTTCCTTCAGATTGTCAGTTGGTGCTCTTCAGTGTTATTGAGAAATAATGAGGAGGGATTGCTGTAAAGGGATGCCTGTGGACTCTAGCCAGGGAAGCAGGTAGGATAACTGTACATCTTCGCCTTTCTCTCTTCTGCAAAGCCAATGTCCCCGGCTTGGTAGCAGAATACCTGCTGCAACCTTGCCTTCCCGTCTGGTCCCACCTCTAACTGACCACTGAGACCTTCTCCTCCAAACTTCACTTCCTCCGCTCATCCTAAGATCCCAAGCCCCCAACATAAGCATGCATTTCTCATGAACCTATTGGCCATTACAACTAGTGAAGCAGGTAGGCTTACTGCAGATCCTCACCTTTCCCTCCTCTTTTCAAGTCCAACCTCCCTGTCTCATCGCCTACTCTGTAACAGACCATCTGCTGTGGTCCCTACCTCTCTGCCCCCACCTCCAGTGGACCACATGGATCTTCTCCTCTAACCTTCTTCCTATGTGTCTCGCTATCACGGCTTTCACCTTCAGTAGGTATTCCCTGGGAATCTGACAGCCAAACCTGCCAGAGAAGGCAAGTAGGCCAGGGAAGCAGGAAGGTGAGCTTCAGAGATTCACTTTCATTTATCTCCTCCAAACCCAGTACCCTGTCCCATTCCTTGCTCTGTATCAGACTACCTGGTTTTGCCTCCCTACACTCTGCACCATTCCCAGCTACTGAGAAGGTTCTGCCAGAACACCATGTTCTCCCTCCTCCCTCCTCCCTCCTCCCTCCTCCCTCCTCCCTCCTCCCTCCTCCTGTAGATCCCATGGCCACCTGTGCAGGCCCATCTCTATTCTTGTCAGCTCCCAATAACTAGAAACAAATATTACCAGAAACTGCCAGGGGCCTCACATACCAAAATTCCAAAAGAATTACCTACCAGGTAAACCGTAACCACTAAACCCTCCTAAAAACCAGAGAGGACAACAGAGAGCAAGGAAGAAAACACCCACCCAACAAAGACCAGCTATCAGTACCGACAATTACAATCTTCCCCGAACTCAGATGCCTAGATGGCAGCATAAGAAGGCAATTGATAACAGCCAGGACATAGTAAATAACTTAGTCATAAGCAGAACTGGTTATAGAAAGAGACTCTTGTTAGAGAGTGCCAAGTCACAACACACAGTTAACCTCAAGATTCGCAGGGAACTGGTTCTGGGATACCTGTGGATAGCAAACCCCACAGGCACTCTAGACTTTTCTGTTAAATGTTCTAGCTCTGCATCCATGCATGTTAAATAATCCTTGGATTTCTTGTAGGAAATGTAAATGCTATGCAAATAGTTGTCACACAATATTGTGCAGGACACAGTGCCTCAGGAAAAAGTCAGCATAGAAATGCAAGTATTTCTGTACTTTAATAAGAATTTAAGATCTACAAAAGTGGAATTCATATACAGATAACTATGCTCGATAACTGGCAATTATATGATATTATCATCAGTTTCATCGCCAACATCACTATCATCATCATTATCACTTCTATTTCATATATTTTCTATGATATTTATAAATAGAAATACAAAGTCAAGAAGTCTACGACTGAATTTATTTAAAGTTTCTTCAAACCTAACTTTTTTATAGCAGATATTCTATTAAATGAAAAGTGTGTATACTGTTTACAATGTGTTCTTCCCACTGAAGGCCTGAGTCAGGAGAAACTTTCAGAAGTGTTTGACAAGCTGTTTGTGTTTGAAGGCTTTATTTTAATTATGCTGAACAATCAAGAGAATTGAAATAGAGTGCTGTAAAGACAAGCATTTTTTTTGCGAGTTCCCAAACACAATGCAGGTTTAATGTGTCCAACTTTTTATACCAGCCATAGGAAGAAAACAAAATGACCTAAACAAGCACTTTCAATAGCAAATGGACGCTTTCTGATGGTAATTGGCAGCCAGACAATTGCTCTTGTTTATTTGTAGTGAATTTATAGAATTGCTTTTAAAAGTGAGATTTTCATTCTTTAGCTGAAATTAGGATTGTTTGGTGGGTACGGAGGAGTGCCAGATGCTGATAGTGCGGTGGGCTGCTGGCTAGTTCTCAGCCGTGAGCTCTTTCTGGTTACATTTTATTCTCTCACCTTTCAGCTTCACTTGTCTATCCTTTCTCCTTTTTACCGAAGCTGGTGAGCAAAGGTCCCTTTTAAACCCATGGAATAGGTTTGCATCTTGGCAGAAAAGAAACCACTATCAAGAAGGGCAGGTGGGAAAAAAAAAAAAAAAGATTAGAAATGGAAAGTCTAGATGTTTCTTTACATTCTGAACAAAACTTCACAAGCAATATAGGGTCCCAATGCTGAGATGGTGAAGTTCACATGAGCCTCCACCCCTAACCAAGAAGCTATCTCTAATTGGCAACTACTGGTAAAAGAAAAATTAGTTTCTCCAATGGAGTCTCACTGAGTATACAAACCACACATAAGGGTAGGTCTCCTACCCGGCAGCAGATGACCAACACAAAACAAAGCCACTGGTGTTTTTGCAAATTATGTTTGTTAGATGTTGCTTTGTTTGGGTATGTTTTATGTTACTGGTCTTTTGTTGTACACTATGACTTCAGAATTTCTGTTTTTATGGGGTGTGTGTGTGTGTGTTTGTGTGTGTGTGTGTTTGTTGTGCCTCTTCTATGTTTTGTTTCTTAGTTATCCTGATTTACTTGTTTTTTTTATTTATTGACATATTGTGCCTAAAGAAAGAGAAAAAGAAGATGTAGGGTAGGGCAATATTGGTACATGCCTTTAATCCCAGAACTCACTCAGGAGGCAGAGACAAGCAGATCTCTGAGTTCTAGGCCAGCCTAGTTTAGAGTGAGTTCCACGAAAGCCAGGGTTACACAGAGAAACCCTGTCTTAAGAAAAGAAAAAGGAAGGAGGAAGAAAAGAGGGAGGGAGGGAGGGAGGGAGAGAGGGAGAGAGAGAGAGAGAGAGAGAGAGAGAGAGAGAGAAAGAAAGAAAGAAAGAAAGAAAGAAAGGAAAGAAAGATGTAAAGTTGGATGGGTAGAGAGGTGGAGAAGATCTGAGAGGAGATGAGAGAGAGAAAACTATGATCAGAATATATGGCACAAAATTTTAATTTAAAAACAATAACAATAAAATGAAAGAAAAAAAAGAAGGATCACTTTAAAGTTGATGTCCTCTGCATGAATGTTATGAGCTTTAAATTCACAACTGGTTGGCTGCTGGAGCTTGTTCATTCAAACCAACTGAAATCTCATTTCCTTTTTGATAAGAGCATGGATAATTCAGACGGTGCTGCTAAGAAGGGCAGATCCTAGGTTTGAATGTCCTATAAAATTTAGATAAGAATATTTCTGCAAAATTACATTGTAAGTGACCCTTGCAGGAACATCAATGTAAAGTTGCCTCTATTTTCACTTCATAATCAAATAGGAATTTGGCCCTAATCACCCCCACCCATGTGTGTGTGTGTGTGTGTGTGTCTGTGTGTGTGTGTCTGTGTGTGTGTGTCTGTCTGTCTGTCTCTTTCTGTGTCTTATCCTTAAAATAAATCTAAATATGTCCTTCTAACATTTTTCCCAAATATTTACCCTGGCTTTTTTTCCCGGGTGTTTATCTAACCCCTTTGAGAGCAGAGAAGTATCTGCCCTCTCTCATAATGACATGTTTGCATATCTTTCTTCTTGCTAATTTCATACAAAGAAAAACACAAGGCTCGGGTGAACCAAGTGCTTCTATCAGTTCCCCGACCACAGAGAGGTAAGTTTGGCTGTTTCTGAGATGGTTCTAAGACAGGCAAATAAAGGCAGGGAAACTGTCTATCCCAGTGTTGACTTCACAAGATGAAGAAGTCACACCTTGCTCAAAGCTTTTGTGACCATGCTGGAGAGATGGGCAGTTTTGCTGTCCTTCTGAGGCACTGTAAGTGGCAATCATGCACACATTAGTCCATGCTGCAGCCAGAGGATCACTTACAACCTGCCTTCATGCTAAGTTACTCCTGCCACACATACATAGGATAATAGAAATACCAAAAAAAGTAGACACCAAACAAAGAATGGAAAAGAAGTGAGAAAAGTATAAATTAGACAAATCAGTACAGAGGAGCCATGTATACTAGTGTATAACCGTAACCCCAGGACATGGGAAGTGAAGATAGTAAGATTTGGAATTTAAGGCTAGCCTTGGCTAAGTAGAAAGTCTGAAGTCAGCATACACTGATACCCTACAAACAAAAAGAGATGGTCATACTAGCGAATATTATTAGCAAACTACTTTTATTTTGAAATGAATTGCTTTTGTGTTTAAGCAAGACAACTAAATACAATAAAAGTTTTGGACATTCAAATTCACTGAAAATGAGTTTAAGCATCTTTTTCTCTATCCAGCACTTTCACATACACCCAGAAAGCTTTACTAGGAAGCCTAACAACATCTCCCTCATTGCTTAGTTTCTTACATCGCAGAAGTGTATACGCCCATTGATTTCAAATCATTTATTTCAGACTAACAATGAGCCAACAAACAGTAAGTGCTGGAAAGGTTGACATGGTGAGAGACTCATTCAATATTTGTTTTTATTATTATCTCCATATTGTCTTACTAAATAGATTACTTATGAATATGGTAATGAATAATTTGGACTCATCGTTTGCTTTGTTAAACAAAGCATCTGAAGCCACCACCTCGGGGGAATCTCTGATTTGAGTCTCAGCTTTAAAATGTATCTGCCAATGAATACAACTTAGACTTCCAGTTACCTCCAAAGCCCTGAACTGAAATCTCGTCGACAATTTTGTCCCTGCCTTAAGAGAGAAAGAGGCCACCTTCTGAGAAAACAATCGTAAACGCTTGAGCAAATAATTGCTGTCGGATAATGCTGCAGCATGCTCCCTGATCCCAGGGATTATGCCTTGGAGATAACATCTGAACTGATGCATGTGCCCAAATCCAGAAACGCTAGCATGAAGCACAATGTGTGCCATCTACTTCCTAGGAAAAATAAATGAAGTAAAAATAAAGATAAACACAGCCCAAGTGCAGCTCCCAGCTTCTTTACCAAGAGCTGTTTGGGATGAACACTGCAAAGACATACGGGCATAACTCCCTGGAGCCCACGGGGAACATACACTCAATACTGTTTCAGACTAGAGGCTGCTGACCATCTTGCCTACTTGTTCTAGTTTTCCTTCGTTGCTGTAATGAAACACTCTGACCAGAAGCAATTTGGAGAAGAAATAGTTTATTTGGTTTATACTTTTGTGTCATAACATACCAGTTAAGAAAGTCAAGGCAGGAAATCAAAGCAAAACCTGCAGAATAATACAGCTTGCTGCCTTTCTTATATGGCCCAGGCAAACCTGCCTAGGTATGGTGCCTCCCTTCGTGGGCTACACCCTTCCATGCCAATCACCAATCCAGACAGTTCTTCACAAACGTGGCCACTATCCGTGATCTCTCAGATGGCTCTGGGCTATATCAAGTTGAAGCTAAGTAGGACACTGTTCTTCCTCCTGTTCCTTCTTTTATAAAGAAAAAAGAGTATAGTAAAAGTATGAAGGATACTATAAATGCTGCTTAAATCTAGCATCCATTAATGTTTGGCTTCTTCCAAGACCAACTGGATAAACTAAGTGTGTTTGCCCATATGTATTAGTCTGTTTAAGTTGCTACTTACACTGTAACCCCATAACCTGGGATCTGATCAACACCATATATTTATTTCTCACAATTCTGTGAGCTCAAAGGTGCAAGATCAAACCAGCAGTGACGTGATGCCTGATGAGTGTGCTCTGCCTTAGAGACAGCACCTTCTCTCAGGAGCCATCTTCAAGCTGTGGAGAGCCCCAGGGCAGCTTCCAGGGAAGAGGTGAGGGTATCTACCTCTTTGGATTCTGCCTCTAGTGCTTAAGGTTTTGTGTACTCTATGGAAAAACAACCAGCCTGTGTCCATTTTGGTCTATACATGTGGAGTAAAGAGGTGATACAGTGACTTCCTATGGTGATTGGGTATGGTCTGTCCAAACCTGAGCGCAGCTGTGGTACCCACACATGAGAAGAGAAAAATGTACCACTTGGTTATTTTTCCTGTAATTTCCAAACTTTTCTCTATGTTTATGTGGCTTTACACAACAAATTACAGAAATGACATATTCCTTGACTCTGAATTCATTTCCTTTGGAACTGAATTTCTGCCTCATCCTCTCAAGAAGCAGATTTACTCTGATTCCTTTGAATTAATACCTACCTAGTAATCTACCTTGGCCTGTAGAATGTAACCAAAAAAAAAAAGCAATGAGTCTTTCTAAACATAGACCTCAAGAAATTTTGTATCTCTTCACTCTTGTCTTTGGAACCCTACCCAGACAAAACAGAATGAAGTCCCGGCTAGTTCACTAGAAGATGAGATACTATACGGCACAGAAATGGACCACAGCAGCTGAAGTTATCCCAGAAGAGTCAGTGAGAAGTCAACCCATCACGTGCCATACAAGTCAGCACAGTAAAGACTAGAAGAGGCTCCCAACTAGGCCAGTTCAAGTGCTTGCCCTGCAAGACCATGAAACACTCTGACAGTTGTTGAAGGCACTGACACATGGACAGCTTCGCTATAGGCAAAAGCTAGTAGATTCATGGATAGTTTCTTTGAAATGCTGACTTGGATCTGAGCCTTGTGAGCTAAGGAAATGTGTGTTTGCTGTCATACCCTCTTCTCTAGTGGCAAGGGTTAGGGAAACAAGTGGTACAGGACAATGGCCGAAAAGTGAGGGTAACAGGTTATGTGGTCTATTGTCTAGCAGAAACCCCCAGATCATGTGTGTGTGTGTGTGTGTGTGTGTGCGTGTGTATGTCTATAAAAAGTATATGTAAACAGAGTGGGGGAAGGAATGTCATGGGTTTCTGATACTCAAGGTGTACAACCTGCAGGTACCAGTGAGAAGTGACTGCTCGTCTTCTGAGACCAGACGAAGTCTGTCTCCACTTCCTCTCCTCGCTGCTCCTGCGAGTCTAATGAGGAGCACCACAGTCAGAAAGAGAAGCTGCCAGTGATGGTCAAATGTCTGCAGCTTCTAATTGGCCACTTGCTCGTCAGCGCTGCTCTCATAGGAAAGTGATGGCTGAGCCCGGGACGGCTGCCTCTTTTCACATTGTGTGACTTGACACCCACCGGCATGAAAGTCACCCTCACAGACGCTGAGCTAAAGCTCTCAACCTGAAAGGGACATGGATGCTTTCACTGGCCTCTGCAATTGCCTGTCAAATTGGAGAGAACGCTGCCGGGGAGACAAAGAGAAAGAGCCTGCCTGCCAGAGCACAGTCAAAACCACTCTGTTTATTTACTAACAGAGATGTCGAGGGCCTTTCATGCCTACAGTTTAACATGCTGATAATATCAAAAAGAGAAGACTGCGATTTTATTTTCTCTTGCCTCTTCTTTGCCTACTAGAATGCCATCATGGAACTTAGGACTGAGGGAGATGAAGGCATGGCCTGCTGACACTTCGTTCTTTGTTTAAAAAAAAAAAAAATCCACACTGAAGAGATATGCTGGGTATGCCTAGCTGTCACCGGTGCCTAGTTCACAACACTGCTAGCAAACTTTTTGAACACACACACACACACACACACACAATGTTAGCAGCTTGAAAGGGTTTAGCTTTCACAGAACATAATAATATTTTCTCTTAGCATCTTTCAACACCAGCTCCCAACGTGACTGAAAACACACCGTGCTAGCACACTGCCATATGTGCAGGACTCTTATTACAGCCCTCAAACCAAGCTACCAGAAGTCGGGTAGCTGAATTTAAATTCTGTCACAGCCATGACGAGCTTGCAGGTACAGAGACACCTCTTGCATTTGTTTAGGATTTAACTGACTTCCACGTTCAAAACCCTGCATTTGGGGGGAGATGAAGCTAGAATACAGAATCCCAGGCCCTTGGCAATCGTCATTTCTAGATTTCTGGTTAGCCGCCCATGCTTTACACAAGATCTCACAAAGATTCTGCCTTCATTCACTGTATCTGTAACTGCGACTAACGATTCTTCAGACATAAACATGTTAGAGATAAAAGCTTCTGTCTGTGTTTTGACTTTTTAAAAATGCAATACCTATGCTTGTGAGGTAATTCAAACCTAGAGAAGACAACACCCTTGTTCTCTGTGAAGTGTGTGCTAGTACCTCACAGGCAGACGAACATACAGAAAAGCTTATTTTTTCTTCCCCTCTCAATAACGGAACTCCCAGACACTTAGCAGCTGAAACAAACTGGCAGGTGCTATTGGGAAAATGAACTGGGATTTCACTGTCCCTAGTGAGAAGATAATTCCTCCAGGAGTACTTCGGTGTCTTTTTCAAAGTTGATGGGGAAGTGTACTTGACAGGTTTAGCCATAAAAGGCCTTAAGGATGTGATGGGAAAGGGGCAGCAAGACAAAGGGGGACCGTCCCCAGGGAGACGGTCTCGAAAGAATACACTGGTACTCACTGTGCAGAGTTTAGTGATGTTCAAGGAAATACCACAGTGGATGGAAGCTGAGGGAAAGTAAGAAATTCCGATTCCACAACAGCGTCAAGTGTCCCAGCCTCCTTCTCGCTGCCAAGCTGTCCCAAGTGTGTTTATTGCACAGTTAACATTGCTTCTCTTTCTTTGACAGTGAATAATCATTAGAAAACATTCCTACTTCAGGCACTGAGAGACAGTTCAGTCATTCAAAAGATTGCTGGGTGAGCATAAAGCCCAGAGCTTGACCCTGGGCACCCACCTCAAAGAGCCAGGCGTGGTGCTTGCGATCCTAGTGCTGGGAGTGCAGAGAGAGGCAGAGACCACTAAGATCTTTGGCCTGCCAGATTCGCTTAGTGACAAGCTCCAGGCCACTTAGAGGACTCATAACAGTGAGTAAAAATAAATAATAGTAACGACGTCTCATGGTATAGGACACCTGACAAACAACACTCAAGGTTGACATCTCTCCTCTAGGGATGTACCTGTACATATGCAGCTCCCACACACATGCACACATACACAAACATAGCCATTCTCTCTCTCTCTCTCTCTCTCTCTTTCTCTCTCTCTCTCTCTCTCTCTCTCTCTCTCTCTCTTTCACACACACACACACACACAGAGAGAGAGAGAGAGAGAGAGAGAGAGAGAGAGAGAGAGAGAGAAGCTTTGCTATTTTTATTAGCCTTCGACAGAAATTTGAAGGTGTATGCACATCTTCAAACCAAGCACTTACGTTCCTTTTCTCTTGGCTGTGGTCTTTCTCAGAAGCATCCTGATCACTGTCTTAGTTCTAGTCCTGGCTTGAATACATTACTTTTTTCTTGTGAGACCTCTTCCCCATGCTAAATAAACAAATAAATAAAAATCTAGGGTTGGCATATTAATGTCTATGGTCATGTAGAAAAATCACTAAATACTATAATTTTATTGCTCCCGACCTTAAAACACTAGAAATATTAACGTCCTCTGATTTTAGCTAATCCAATCAGTAGATCATCTTGTGTTTCCCTCTTTAATTTAGCACGAGGCTTCTCTTGTTCTGATTTGATCTCCTGATAGTTGCTAATCTTCTAACAGAAGAGAATAAATTAATTCGGTCAACTGCCTTCTGGTGATCTGGGGCTCTCGCATGCTAAGCTTTATTGGTAGGCTGCTCTGTCCTCCACCTGAGTCCATTTCTCCCTTTGCACAAACCATGGGCTCCATCTCTTCATCAGCACCAGCTCCTGGCAAACAGCCTCTCTCCTCCCTCACCATGATCAAATTAAAGTGTGTATCAAAACCAACCCTAAACATTGTAAAATCTCATCGAAAATCTAATCCATCTCTGTTTTTATGGCTCCTGATAAACTGTGCATTTTGTTTTTAACTGATGGATGCCATCCTGTGGGGAATGTTGGTAATACTGAGCCATTGCTGACTCTTGAGTCTGCTCTGATTCAATTAGCAGTAAGGAAAAGTGCATTTTACAGTCCACTAGCTGTGGCGTGGAACTACAATAAAGCTGGGATGGGCCCTAGCTGCATCCCCACTCCCATTACCAAGAGCAGTTACATCAGTTACGGAAAGAGTGCGAGCAAATTCAGGAAGGCAAGTGGCTTTTGTTCCATGGCCGAGTGTGTTTTCCGCTACACCAGTAACACCTCATATCTACACCATTCTTCTGAAGAGTCTGTATGATGATTCTGTTCCCTCAAGGAGCAGGATGCGGGGAAAATGTGTGGTGTTATAGCTCGGTGAGGTAAGAACTCAATTCTGTTTTATAACTGAGCTTACTGCCCACCTCGCCAAATGAATCAACCTGATTAGCTGTCGACTACAAACCGCTGAGACCCCACCACTGCACGGTCACCTTTACACTCAACAGCCCAGGAAAATTACAATTTCAAGGTGGAGTGGGGGGGGGGAGAAGAAGACATTTAAGTCACTTATTTTAAAATAGCAAATCTAGTCATTGTTGGGAGTGTTGCTTAGCACAATTTCATGCCCCTCGGCCTTGCTGAGCCGATTCTCTTTGCTGTCTTTATACTGGGGGAAAGTGACTAAGTGACTGATTAAAGTTGGCAGCGTCACCCTAGGTAGCTGCAGGTAAGCTCCCAAAATACTCCACAGGTCTGTTAGCCTCGAGATGCTACCAAGGGAAAGTAATGAGCTATGAGCCGCCAGTAAGAATAGCCAGACTTGTGCAACAGTGTTTAAACCCAGGAGTAGATAATCTGTTAATTATGCCTAGATCATGAGTTTTCACTCCATTTTATAGCCTGGCATACTACCCAAGTGATGCTATTACCACAGACGGTGAGCTCTTCCTTGTGCGGTGACATGTGAAGTCTTCCTCCATTTCTCCTCGTCCTCGTGAGTAGGCCTGCAAAGCAGGGAAAGTGTTAAGCCTGGAATCATTCATGGAAATGAAACTCCCATCCTTCTTAGACATTTAACCATGTAAAACTAAGAGGGAGAAAGATTCCCAGAGAACACTGTCCCTGTTGGTGGCAGACTAACTGTACCAGAGATTTAAAATATCAGAGTGATTTCAAAAGTTATCAGCCTTTCTAATAATGAAGAAAAATCAAAGATTAGTGAGGAAGCTTGCCAAAATTCAGCTCCCTTCCACACGTAAGAGATGGAGAGAAATTCTGAGAGAACCACTGAGCAAAAGTGTCTGAAAGAGGCACCAGCTATGGCATGCATTGCTTTGCTACCATCTGTGGTAAATGAGCGTTGTTTTTCCAGCTTCATGGAGTGAATACTCAGAGCTAGAGCATCCTCTGTTAGGGGAGGAGCAGAGTGGCTGTCCTGTGCGTCGTGAGATACTGGGTAATATCAGCGGCTTCTATCAAGGATTATCTTGCTTTTGGTTGTAATGCTGGTGAGAGTCACTGGTTGAGAATTTACTTGTATTTAGGAGACACTTCTCAACAGGAATGAAATATGCAATCTATTTTTATCTGGAATATTTTTACAACTTCGTTATACACTATTCACTTGCCACTTTCTGAGTTTTACTCTATATTTTTTTCAATCAAATTAAAATTGTAAAGCAGAGGTCAGGATACCCGGTCTTCAGTATCACAACCTCCCAGCCCATTTCACCACTCCTGAGATTTGGGGGAACGTCTTGGGAACCTCTGACTCCACAGGAATGTGGAACTACAGAACAGTCCTCAGGTGGCACTTGGCAGCAGCCCCACAAATTCCACATCCTAGGAAAGTCTGAGTTGGCCCTTTCCTACTTCAGGTTTCTTAAGAACTCTAAATACTAAATATTTCAGAAATTCCATTTCAGGGCTGTAGAAAACTGTTCAGACTATATGCCTAACAGCTGAATAGTTTGCTTAACTCCATGTTCAAAGTGGAAGGAATTGCTGACCACATCCAGGGGAGCTCCTCGGATACATCAAGCTCATGTTTGGCAAATGTGTTAATGTGTGATGAAGAAATCTAGCTCCTGGGGTCCCAGTGTAAAGCCGGTTTATGGTTCATTCTTCTCGTCATCTGAGGTATCCATTTCCTTTCTCAGTTCTAATCACAGAATGAATATAACAGTGCTCAAATCAATCCAGCTGGACTATATAATTCAGGTGCATTTCCTAACCAGTGATGGTGACTGCCGGGATAAAACATATTGACCAGTGCAAGGCGATCAGTGCCATCTCGGGATGAAGATAGAGTAGGTAAGACAAGGATAGCACAGGCTGGCAAGATGGCTCGGGAGGTAAAGGTAAAGGTTTGCCATCAAGCCTGATTGTACGTGGACTTTTCTGCCTACCAGTTCCCAAATGACCAAACACACAAGTTCAATATTAATTATAAATGCTTGGGCAATAGCTTACTAACTATCTCGTACAACTTAAATCAGCCCATATTTCTTATCAAAGTTCTATCACGTAGCTCACAGCTTGTTACCTCAATTTTTACACTGGATCAAAACTCCCCAGACTCCACCCTCCTTCTTCCCAGCATCCTCCTAATCTGGCTCTCCCACACAATCTCTTCCTGCCCAGCTATAGGCCAGCACTTTATTAACCAAGAAGAAAAATACACATTTGCAGTGTATAAAAAGTTCGTTCCACAGAACCTGAAGACCACAGTTCAATCACTGGAACCCAAATGTTGGAAGAAGAGAACTGATCCCTCCAAGTCGTCCTCTTCTGTCCATACTTGTGGCATGGCGTGCACAGGTAAACACACACAAATAAATAATAAAAACACGATAATTTTTTAAAGCTATGGATGGAGCTACGAGAAAATTTTGGTCACATTTAGATGACAAGGATGAGAACTTCAAAGGTATTAACAATACTAATAGTATTGCTCTTTAATGATTACATTCTATAATTTGTAACTGAAAAGGAAAAATAAAGTTACCCATTTTGATATTGACAAAAATTTTCAGGATGGCTTTTTAAATTAACAACATTTTAAAATAAATATCAATCAACTTATGACATCAGTTCATAGTGTGCAATAAACTCATCAACTTCTAGTGTGCTACAATGAACTCATAAACATTAAATCCACAAGAGCTACACTGACTTGGTTAGGGAGCACAATGTTTACAGGGTATACTATTTTCCTTTTTTTGAGAGACAGACCTAGGACTCACAATATACCTGTACCTGGCTTTGAATGTCTGATCCTCTTGCCTCCAATTTCCCCCAGAGCTAGCATTACAGGAGCACACTGCCATCCTGGCTAGACGCGCATCTTTTGAGGCTTTCTGAAATATGTTACCACACATTGTTTTCTCCTTTTAAGATTAATAATAATCTACACTTGAGACCCTTTCTACACAGAAGACTCTGCCCTACTGTTCCTCTCGGTCCTCACCTGGATCGGCACCCCTCATCCCTGCTTTGGGCCCTTTAGTTTCATGAGTACGCTTTCAAAGGCATTCGCAGGATTCTTGCTCAAATGATGAAATGAAATATAAATATTCCCGCCTGAAGTGTGTTCAGAAAAGTAAACTCCCTCTTAGGGAGAATTATTTAACAGACAATTTCCATGAAGGTAAGTACGCAGCACAGTAAAAAGCTTTAGAGATTGGGAAAAGGCTAAAGTTAAGCTGAGCTCCCTGGAGGATTGTTGGAGACGTTTATTTTAAATATGCTAAAATGTTAGCGCATTATCTTTCTAATAAGATGAGATCAAAGAAGAGTCAACAAACAGAACTCAGAAAATAGATGCAGTTTCGGAGTTCAAAAGTTCAAGAGCAGTGCCTGCTGGCTTCCTGCTGGCTTCTGCTAGGGTTGTCAAAATGTTCAAGATTTTTCTGGAGAGCTTAAAGAGAAGGCAGTAAGGATTTCACTGACAACTTCTAAGCCTAAATGCTCCTTTTAGCTTCCACATGGGCTGTGCTCCAAGAGTTCAGGTTGGGAGCTATGTATTTAAGACTCAGTTTGCATTTACTTTCCCTAGGGACAACTAGTCAGCTAAGCAGCTGAAGCAAAGTTCTATCCTAATAGTGCTATGGAACTTAAACTCTTTGCTATATTGACCCCATGAGAAAGAACATGCATCCCAAATCCCAGGCGAGAATGGCAGAGATATGCTTCTCATCAAGAGAGGGATACTTTGATTTCAAGGCCCTGGGCCAAGGGCTTAAATTGTGTTATGATTTGAATATAAGACAGGTTCATGTGTTGAAGGCCTGGTTCGCAGGCATTGTCACTATTTAGGACAGAGGTAGAAACTTCGGCAAGTAGATCATAGCTAGAGGAAGTGGTTCCCTGATGGGTGCCTTTGAAGATTGTACTAGAGTCCCCCCTCCCCGCCACATAGTGGCTATTCATAGTTGTTAACATGACTATATCTGGAACTAACTAAAACCCAAAAATGGAGGGCACACCTGTAAGAGCCATTTGCTTAATTTGAGGTAGGATAATCTACTTCTAATCCAGATCTTCAACATAGGAAGACACACCTATAATCCAGATCTTTAGAGCTGGGAAAAGACTTGTCTTTAATCACTTGAGGTGGAAAGACACACCTTTAGTCTGGGTCATACTTTCTGTTGTCTACATAAAGACATGGAAGAGGAAAGCTTTTTGCCTGCTTGGCCATACCTTGCTAACAAGTTTGTTTCTTCGCTGGCATTAGAGCCTACTTCTTCAGGATTCCAGCCTATACTGTAGTTCTGCTTCTTCCTCCAGAACATTGGTTCACAAGGGTGGAGGGAGCAGAAGCAAGGAACAGGGATAATATGCCTGTGTGTTTGATAGAGAAAGCCCTACATGCAATGACATCAGTGAATCATCTCGGTTTTATTCCAGAGTAGAGTAAATATATAGGAATGGGGGACCTGGGGACAAAACCTAATTTGCATGAAGTAGACAGTCCTATCATAAGGCTTGATATGTGACGGCAGGGTCCTATAGCAAAGCTCCTAGTAAAAGTCTTAGCTACCATATGTGCATCAGGGAGGCTTCTAGCAGGAAACTTCTAGAAGGCACCCTAGAGAAAAATCAGGTATCCAGGCTTAGAGACAGCTTTCAGATATGATCAGTTCTCCGGGCCCAGGGACATTCTCCAGATAAAGGCAGGTAGAGAACAGCAAGTCTAGTGGATGGTGGAGGGAGCCCCATGTTGCCAAACTTTGGAAAAAGGGTGCCAGGTCATGACAGAGAGCTACCTCGGACTAGCAAGGCCTTCCAACATCTACTGAAGACCAACTGAGACATCCAGCCTCATGGACTGAGAAGCTACTGGATTTTTGGACTTTCTGTTCATAGCCGGCCATTGTTAGACAAAATGGACAGCAGCCTGTAAGTCATTCTCTATATAGAAATTCCCTTTCTACATAAAGGGATTCATTCTATAAGTTCTGGTACTCTAGAGAACTCTGACTATCGTATGCCCCCCTCCCTTCAGTCTCTCTATGTCCCATCCACTATGTATGAAGAATCTCCTGAGTGGCACAGGCTCTTACTGCCCAAGGTTATTGGACTAAACAAATAATCTTATAATGGTTAATAATGTCAATTTGACAGAAACTAGTATCACTAAGAAGACAAGCCTCTGAGCAAGCCTGGAAGGGATTAAGTGAATCGTGATTAGGGGATATACCCTAAATAAGGGTGAATTCCTAGGCTGAATAAAAGGGAGAAAATGAACTCAGCACAAATATTTGTCATTCTGTGCCTCTAGAAAATGGAAGCCATATGAGCAGCTGCCTTCTCCACCTCTGGACTATTGCCCCTGGAACAGTAAGCTAAAGCAAACCCTTCCTTCTGCTGCTGTTTGTAGTGGTGCGAGCAGCGGGGCTGTGTCCTGCCACCTGGCTAGCTTTACCCAAAATAATTACACGGAAACTGTATTCTTTTAAACACTGCCTGGCCCGTTAGTTCCAGCCTCTTATTGGCTAGCTCATACATATTTATCTAACCCATTTCTAATAATCTGTGTAGCCCATGAGGTGGCTTACCAGGGAAGATCTTAACCTGTGGCTGTGTCGGATGGGAGAATCATGGCGACTGACTGACTCAGCTTCTTTCTCCCAGAATTCTGTTCTGTCTACTCCGCCTATCTAATTTTCTGTCCTATCAAAGGGCCAAGGCAGTCTCTTTATTTAACCAGTGAAATTAACACAAAACAGAAGACTCTCCCCATCAGCTGTTGTCAACAATCATGGTTAAGCCACAAAAACACATCATGACTGCACCTGGGAAACCATGTAAGATATTAAATCCTTTTGTTTAATTTCTCTCTGATGTTTTGTTACAATTGTAAGAAAAAAATGTCCACAGAGAATGTATAAATTAAAGACAGCAAAAGATAAACATCTGTGGATCACAGGGACTCCTCCTCCCACTCCACCATGTTCCCACAAAGCCCAGGAGCATGTTCAAATTAATGCATGAAAACTTCGAGATTCTTTTGTACTCAACCTGTTTGCAACACAATGCCTTACTCATCTTTTCTTATTTTCTTTCCTCATAAAGTAAGCATGTCACCATTCTGAGATGTTTATGGAGAGTTATATTTTAGAAAAAAAAAAAAGAACATCTATTGAAAAGTGTATACTTGCTTTAAATTTCTTTTTACTATTTCTTTTTTTCTTTTGACTGTTTGAAGACTAGTAAAAATGCTATTAATTATGCAATACCAATATTTCCCAACATCTAGGTAATAACTAGTTCTAATCAGCATCTATAGCTTCATAAAACTAACCAGAGATGGTTAGTGAGTCTTCTAAAACTGCCAAGCCTCTAAGAAGTAGTTTAAGCTACAGTCAGAGAGAATTCAACAAATGGATCAGAAGAAATAGCCAAATGAGACTGAGACATGAAATGAAATGGCCCTCAAATAAGGAAGAGAGGCAAAGACAAAGACAATAATACATTGAGAGGTTTGAATGAAACTAACAAAGAAAAATGATTGGTAACAAAAAGGGTATAAACGACTGTGGTTTTCCATTTCTAAAACAAGATCAGTATTTGGCAAGCAATGTGTGCATTTCAGAATTGTCGGGACAAGGAGAACAAAGTGGGAGAACTAACTTGGATTCCAGCCCCAAGATTAGAGGCCAGTGTCCCACAAATTATGTAGGGGCATGAGATATGATGCACACATCCTTAACCACACAGCCTTGACCATGGCTTGACCACTTCTGAAAGCACAAGTTGAGTCCCATGGGTGACAGGAATGAAATGATAATTATTGAATTGCCTTGATCACCAAAATTCTGGCCTTGCTTTAATGGAATTATGAGGAAGACTGGGAAGAAAACTCTGGCCAGGAAAGTTTTCTGAGATATTCACAAGAGAGGAAGCACAGTGTGTCTAACACTCAACAAGAAATTTAAGAATGGCCTTTTTCTTCCCGCCTCCAAAATGTATCCCTCATGTAGAGGATGTGAGAGCTCAAGTATAAAACTATCATGTAATTTCTGCACTATGAAATGTCCAACTACACCCTGAAATCCTATGTAACATATACAACTTTTCTCTAGAGGATTTATTATAGCCGTCGTCCCAGAATACAAAAGAAGACGTAGACTAAAGAGCAATGGGAGGATTTACATACACATCTATGTTACTGCTAGAGAAACACCACCAGAGGGCACTGTACAGGTGGTTTTGTGATGGTCTAATGCACTTGTGGTTGCACCTTGGGGAAAAGCCAGATAGCACTTCAGTGTAGCATCTTATAGGAAGCAATTAAGCATGCTAGGAAAGCTTGTTCTATTGCCGAATTTTTGTAACTATGATCATTTCTTTACTTTTTTTCTGCTACCCACAATAAAGAAATCCAAAAACCACAACACTCAGGGCTACTAACTGCTCAACCAGAGAAGGAAAGAGCCACTTTGGATAGGTGAGAGAAGATGGCCTGCGGTTGTTGGTCCTTTGCACTGTGGGCAGCTGATAACAAGTGTTCTCTATCGCAAATACATCAGGGGCATGGGCATCGTGGACTTTATCTAAATCATGCATAATGTTTTATATTATGTTCTTTCCTGATGGCATTGCATTGATCTTGAAAAATAAAACTGAGAAATAGAACAGTAGAGATGTTGCAATTACCTGTTAAAGAAAACTTTTTTTCTTTTTAACTGAGCAACAATTTTGAAAGAACACAGGCATTAAGAAAACATGAGTTCCAGAATTATATCTGTAGCATTTAATTATCCGCATTATGGCTCATCAATTAGATGGGATGCAGGGGCTCTAAGAAGAGTTAGAAATCGATGTCATGCTATGACACGCAAGGAAGGATGTGATATCTCAACCCAGGACCTAAGGGCCTGACTAAATGGCTGATTAGCTCTGTGACCTTGGGAAGATCACGCACTTCTGAGACTGAACTGATTTTGAAGTTGAACTGGACCTCTCCCATGTTTGCAGTGTGGAAAAGTATTTGCTGGTCTAAACTTCTAGCTCAAAGGGGCTCCATTTGGAATTCCTGCCTTGTCAGTTAGCAATGTAAGCTTAAGCTATTTAACATTCTGAGTTTTTTATTTTCACATCAGAAATGAGGTTAATCCCTGTGACTCAGCCTTCATATGCTCCTAGAGTTCCCCTAGTTCTTCCTCACCACCACCCTCAGCTATTCCTACCAATTCCACCCCCATTCCTTTGGGACTCCCCACCGACTGCAGAGTAGCCCACAACCAGGGACCCCACAGTCATGGCACTTGGCTGACACCCAGCTGAGGGACTCACTGACACTCAGCAGACACTGTTTCTTGCTGTAAATGGAAATTTTCACAGAGCCCCTCAACTGGACAATGTTCAGGGAGTGATAGGGCCTCTGGAGCACTCACCCATACTTGGGATTCTGTAGCCTTCCTCTCCTCTAATGCCTCAGGAGTCTGTGAGGAAGACACAGCAGACTATAAAAGCCAAACATGGTGAATAAATCTGAGGAAATTCTTTTCCAGAACTGTTACACATATGAGCTTGCAGATGATATGGAAGCACACACAAGCTCTGCACAGAGGCAAACCACACAAAACCATCAAAGATAGCTATCTTACTTTTAGGGGAAGCATTCCAAAGAAGGCCACTGTAACGTCCAGCTTCTCCAACAGTCTTATTCAAATGCCTAAGAATAATCAGATAAAAACATCGTGACCATAAAGATTCATAACACATCTAAAATGAGAAAGTGAACTGAGTTTTCACTCCATATCATAGTGTGGAATAAAAATGAAAACCACAATCAGATGAAAAGTAAGTAAACAGTTGAACAGATATGCCATCTAGAGAGAGCCATTGGTGTGCTCTTACACTCTTCCATCGAAATATGAGGTTTATCTCTCATATCCTTGCAAATAAAAGCTTCACTGGGAGTCTTTTGAAAAATATTGACAAAGAGAACATGACAAAATAAAATACAACTGAATTTATGGGATGGGGACACAGTAGCACTCAGAGAACCAAATGAAATGAGATCAGAATCATAATAGACTTTTTGAAAATTTTTACTATAAACAAACAAAAAATAAAAATTAATCAACTGTCTATCCAATTCATTAATTTAGGAAATCAAATAAAGAAACCAGAATTGTCTCACTTACTAAAACGCAGATCAAAAGAGAGAGAGAGATGGGGTGAAGGTATTACATAAATCCACAATCAGTTCAAGAGTAATGCATTTATTTTAAAAATGAAGACATTAATATTGGGTACACTCATCAAGATAGGATGACTGCAAGGAGGAAAACACCTTAAAATTTCTATTTTGACTCAACACTGTCCTACCAGTGCTTTCTGTTATTATCTAATAAAACAGTTTGGGGCTAGGAGGCTGTGCTTCACAAACTTGCCTCCTTCAGTTTTATGGTGCTGCTAACTTAAACATATAAATTTCAAGGATGCCCTGAAAGAGGACAAGGGTAAGTGACTGTTCATGGGTGAATTTTATGAACTGAGCCTAGAAGCATATGTAATGCTTCTGCCTATGTTCCATTCACAGGAATCTAGTGAATCTGGAGCCCTACCTACTTCAAATTGGCTCGGAAATTCTGCCAATCAAAATACCCCAGAAGAAAAAGAAATAAAATGGACCATTATCTCTGCTATATTCCTGCTTTGTGAACAAAATCTGCTTTACTTGATACCCTCTCTGTAGAATACATTCATAGATCTACATATACTTCGAAAATCCCAGGCATTCAAAGCAGTCAGTTAAAAGGGCAAGAATTCCTGGTGGCACAATGTCATATTTTGGTGGCTCACATTGTTCTCGTGGTCTGGTGACAAAGAAATTGAGAAAAGAAATCTACATTCCTCCACCGAGTACATGGTGGCGAATTAGAAACTCTGTGACCGCAATGAACACTCTGATTCAGAGGAGGGGAAACTAGAAACCTGAAGTAGTTGTTGATACACACAGCATTTCTGAAACCCCATAAATGGACATCACATGTCCTAGCCTGTTGGTTTTAGGAATGACAAGATCTTTTCATTCTTCCTCTGGTGCCTGCTCACGTCAGGTTCTTCCATACTCAAATCTTCCATAATTACTAAAACCAAAATCCTTGGCATATTCTCTCTCAGGAGGCAGAAAGTTTGGAAACATACTTTTTTGAAGGCTAAAGATCCTATTGTTTTTTGAGGGATGAGTCAAAGCATTTAGGTCTTGGCTTATTGCTCTAACCCGGATTCTGTATTACTTATTCCCAATTAATATGATACACAGCAAATATAATTAAGTCCTTTCACAAAAGCATGTCCCAAATCTGATATATTTTTCTGCAATTTCTGCCAATAGGTCACTCCAAAATTAGTAATGCTCTTACAGAAGCCTGCATGACCACTTCTCTGGGACAACTACAGTATTTAATTATCCATGTAATATACTTATAATATGGAATGATATAATTTAAAATGAGCTTTTTTTTTTTCTCTTAAAACCTCTCAAGAGACATGACATCAAGACTTCTAGTTGTTTCAGATATAGAAACAATCAGCTTTCTAAGCTTTCAGGGACCATTTTTCTAGATACAATTCCCACACATTTCACTAGTAAGTGGATCAGTTCTTTACCTGCACTGACCCAAGTTAATTGATATAGGGCCGTGTACACTAGCACCTCTATGAGATCCTTTCCTCTGCCACCCCCAGCTAACGAAGACAATGTACACCAACAATTTCATCATGTTTTCTCAGGTCAGCTGCACACTCTTCACAATGCATCAGTGAACATTTTGCTGCAAGTGTGGTCAGCACATTGCACAAATTACCTAGATGCAGTCTCCAGAATCCACTTCCACGAACTCTGCCCCCCCCCCCGATTTTAAAACACTGTGGTCTCTTTCAGATTTTTCCTACAGCCACAGCACAAGCCAGATAAATTAAGTTGCTTTTCTGCTTTTAAAAATACTCAAAATTTCAGAGGCTTATTTGACCGTTCTTCATTGAAAACTGACAACATCTCTTTTGCCTTGTGAGAGCGTTTAGGAAAACAAAGGTCTTGCGTTAGTTAAGCTTCTTTTCAGATGCATCCCCACAATCAGTTTAGCATCGTTTAGCTGGCAGAGAGAAAGAGAAAAGAGAAGCAAATCGGAGACAGGAAAGGGTAGATGTGGAGTAGCTCAAGAGTGAGTAGCCAAAAAAAAAAAAAAAAAAAAAAAACACATTGTTTTAATTTCTTTTTTCCCCACATTGCTGGAAATCAAACCTGGGGCTTCACACATGCTATGTGTATCCACTCTTGGTTGCCTAAATAAGAAATTAGCAAGTGGTCTATTGTCTAAATTAGATAAGATGGGACTCAGCTCTCCAGGCCACCTTTATACAAAGACGTAGGAAATGCAGGTTCACTATAGGTCTATGCCAGTGGTTCTCAACCTGCCAAATGTTGTGACACTTTAATACAGTTCCTCACATTGTGTGACCCCAACCATAAAATTATTTCATTCCTACTGCATAACTGTAATTTTGATACTGCTATGAATTGCAATATAAATATCTGATATGCAGTATATCTGTGCAACCCCAAAGGGGTCACGACCCACAGGTTGAGAACCACTGGTCTAGACAGAAGACACAGAGTTGGTAGTTTCTCTCTACTATTTCTCAGTTGGAAAGAGCACACACACCTGCCATGGTGTCTCTTGGATAGTTCACTGCCTGAGTAGAAAAAAATGATTGGAATTGTTACTGTGATTCCTGGAAAAGATAAGTAGACGGTGATGCTCAGCACAGAATAACTGGATTTAGAGTCTTGCTCCCTAGAGATAAGACATGAGAAATGATAATTGCATCTAAAGAATAGAGAAATAATTTGTCCACAGAAAAAAAAACTGAGTTACCACAGTAAAACTAGAACCATATTCTTGTTTAAATACAATGCTTGTGTTCTTTCGGCCTCTTATTACCTTTCCACCCAATTCTTAACATCACTGCTAAAATCAGAGCTGGTTCTCAATCATCAGTCAAGCCTATAGTGGGGATGAATTTACTAAGTTTAGGTGAATATAGAGATACAAAGACAGACCAAAGTGCCATACTACTGACACTAAAAAGCAGAGAGAGAGAGAGAGAGAAAGAGAGAGAGAGAGAGAGAGAGGGAGAGGGAGAGGGAGAGGGAGAGGGAGAGGGAGAGG
>NW_026067944.1:18195389-18283350 GCF_014885135.2 Alexandromys fortis | reverse complement strand
AGAAGGAGAAGGAGAAGGAGAAGGAGAAGGAGAAGAAGAAGAAGAAGAAGAAGAAGAAGAAGAAGAAGAAGAAGAAGAAGAAGAAGAAGAAGAAGAAGAAGAAGAAGAAGAAGGGAGAGAGGGAGGGAGGGAGGGGCAGAGGGAGAGAGAGAACGAGAACCTTATTAGATGAAATTAGGCATTATTAGAGGAAAAAGAGGATCCACAGAATATGGAGGTAGACACCTATATGTCTCTAGTCTCTTTTTATGAGATTTACTGAATCTAAAAACTATGGAGTACCTAAGGAACATAAGGTGATACTAGAAGACAGTTTACACTCAGTTGCAAAATAAAGATTAATTGAAGGATCACTATTCAAAGCAATAAAGCCAGACTACTTTATCAGTTTCTCTTCAAAAGTTATCCTATAAATATTTTTATTCAAATCAGTATCTCCAGTTTTGCCAAGAACAGTTCAAAGAGCAGGAGAGAACATCTCATTCTAATGGGCTCCAACTTTCATCTGAAGAAGGATGCACTAAATATTAAAGAATTTCTAATGGTTTGAAACTGTGGTTCAATTCTTTGTACGATAGATTCTTTTTTTTCTCACCTGAGCATCCTGACTTTTTAATATAAACATTTGTTCTGCTAATTAGAAAAAAATGGACATGAAAAATAATGACCAGATAAATGGATTCATTCTATTCAGTGTTTTATGAATGATATTACATTCTCATATGCTGTGGCTTGCAATAACCATGTAATCCATTCTGCATCAGTAAATAGTGATTTATTTTTTGAAGCCTTAATATGAATCATTTTGCCAGGAGTTTAAGTATTCATTAGTTAGTCTCCACTGCCTCTGACCTCAGTGGATGCTTTGGTAAAGCTCCATATAGCATGTATAGGTCACAAAAATGCCAACAATCTTTATTATGGTCATTTTCCCGAACACCCTGACAGCAAATGTTTTCCCTCAACTCATTTGTATGTACGTCTTTTAATTAATGCTTCATCTCATGCCAAAACATACCGAAACCCTTGTCACTTACATGCAGCATGACATTTATACAAATACTTGTTGGATCTATCATGCACAATGCACCTAGCATTTGTATCCTGTGGCTTGAAGGCAGATAAAGCAGAAACCTGGACTCAAATACCTGCAGACTGAAAAGCATTAGGGAAATTGGAAAAATGAGATGAGAGTCTTTGCCAAAGTGGAAATTCTGTCCCAGCTACCATCCTCAAAGGTATCATGGCTTGCAATTGCTATTTACAAATAGATCTCTTAAAACCATGGGGAAAAAAAACCTCCTCAAGAATGCTTTTAGATATTCCTTTTGTGTCCAGGAAATATCTCTCATCTAAAAGACAGATGGCCATTTCTGAAAATTTAGAAAATGTATTTGGAAGAGTCCGGAAAGATCAAAACACAAGTATTCCAACCTATTATAGGAGGAGGGCTTTCTGGTAATGAAGAAGATTGAGGTGGTGGCATTTCACAGTTTTGAGCACAAACGTGCCCTTTGAAACATCCATCAAGTTTTGTTTTAGTATGCAGGCTTCCTTAACCTTTGCCATAAAAGTTTATAATTTTTTTTTAACTAATGTGTTATGAATTAGTGTTTGGCAGAGCTCCAGATATCTTTCCTTTGGATTTTGTCTAGGGTCTCCACTTAGAAAGTAGCTAAGCCTCTAGCATCTGGCACACCGTCAGCTTCAGCAGGTCCAATCTCCATCACCAGATGACAGGTTAGGTATTCACATTCCAGACTCTATATCTTTTCATTGCATGTAAATGAAGTAATCACAAGATGTTAATAAAACACCTACCCACATCATACTCTGACTATGCCTGACATACCTGGCTGGAGAGATGAGTCATTGGTTAGGAGTCCTTGCTATGCATGTAAGGGGACCTTAGTTCAGACATCTGCACTCATATAAAAAGTTGAGTGTATACAAATGTTCTCTTGCCTGTATCCGCAGCTCCATGGCAGAGGGTGGTAAGTGAAGACAGAATGATCACTTGGGCTTGCTGGATGCCAGCCTGACTCCAGGATCAGTGCAAAAATGATAGAATGGGACACACATCATCCTCTGGTGTACAGAGAGCCACAAACAACACATGCACATGCACCAATTCAAATACAAACATACATGCACACTTACATACATTTACTTGCATGAAAACTCATACCACTAAAATATCATTATACAACGTTATATAAAAATGACTGAGGCATGGCCCCAAGCCTTGACCCTTCCTCTTACCAAGACTCGGTCAGAGAACGTTGGAACAGGATAAACTAAGCATTGCAGCAAGCTAAGAACCTGTGAGGTGGGGCCAGGAGGGTGAAAGCTGAAGACCATTCCTGGAGCAGCAGCCGCAACATCAAGAACAACAAACCGAGATAGAGTCAGAGACCCACACTGGAGCACCGGACTGAGCTCCCAATGTCCCAAGGAGGAGCAGAAGGAGGGAAAATATGAGCAAAGAAGTCAGGACCACGAGGGGTGCACCCACCCACGGAGACAGTGGGGCTGATCTATTGTGAGCTCACCAAGGCCAGCTGGACTGCGACTGAAAAAGCATGGGATAAAACCGAACTCTGAATATGGCGGACAATGAGGGCTGATGAGAAGCCAAGGACAATGGCACTGGGTTTTGATCCTACTTCATGTTCTGGCTTTGTGGGAGCCTAGCCAGTTTGGATGTCCACCTTCCTAGACCAAGATGGAGCGGGGAGGACTTTGGACTTTCCACAGGGCAGGGAACCCTGACTGCCCTTCAGACTGGAGAGGGAGGGGGAGAGGAGTGGGGGGAGGGGGAGAGGAGAGGGAGGAGGGGGGAAAAGGGAGACGGGGAGGGAAATGGGAGGCGGGGAGGAGGCAGAAATTTTTTTTTCAATAAAAAATATTAAAAAAAAAAAGAACAACAAACCGATGACAACAACAAAAACTGAACTGGTAAGGTTTTTTGATTCTAGTTCTTTAACGAAGAACTAGGACTTCAGGGCTCATGCTTCATTTTTGTTTTCTTTTATGATATGTATTTAAGACCCTGTCTTCCTAATTGGTTATCACTCACATCATCTTAAAGTATTCTATGCATAATTATTTTCTCTTAGAAAGGAAACCATATACAGCTCTTCAAAAAGAAATTAGCATGCAAATAATCATCTAATAAAACAAACTATTACGCACAATGCTCATTAACTGAGCTTTTCACACAGGAATCTTTAAGAACCTACCAGATAAGAGACAAAATTTAATTTTGTTGCTTCAATTGATTCAATTTATCAGTTAGCGATAAAATGGATATGTTTCATATGTTAGGGAATATCAGATAAATGTCTAAAGACCTTAATTCTCTAAGGCTTTGCTAGATTTCTTAAAGGAGAAAAAACAATGGCAATTAGGTGTTTTGTAATTATTATTACTCAGTGTGCACATACATGCTTATGTTCCTGTGAGCATAGAGGCCAGAGGTTGACATCAAGTGTTCTCCTCTATTGCTTTCTGTTTATTCTTTTAAATGGGGTCTTTTGCTGACCCTGGATCTTGGTAACTCAGCAGGACTCCATGTTAGGGGAGTCTCTAAGATCGTCATTACCATTCCTGGTTTTATACCAACACACTGATGTAATCATCTCTTTTTTTCTATAATTTCTTTAATTTATTCTTTAAAAGACAATCTTTTCTCATTTTACACGCCAAATTCATTTCCCATTCTCTCCCCTCCTCCCTCCACCTTCCCCCCTCCCATCCCACATTCACTCCTCAGAGAGTGAAAGGCTTCCCATGGGGAGTTAACAAAGTCTAGCACATTGCTTTGGGTCAGGACCAAGCACACCCCCCCCCCATATCTAGGCTGACAAAAGTATATCTCCAAAGAGAATGTGTTCCAAAAAGCCAGAACAAGCAGTAGGGATAAAACCCTGGTCTCATTGCCAGTGGCCACACAGTCTGCCCCAGCCATACAACTGTCACCCACATTCCAAAGTCCTAGCTTATTGCTTATTGGTTCTTTGAGAATTTTATGCAATATATATTGATCGTCTTCACTATCCAAATGCTACTTCTGCCCATACTCCTCCAATTCTCACCTTTCTTTACCACCCAACTTTGACTTTTTTTTTCCTTTTTGTCTCAAAGAGTCCAGTTTGTCTTCTTCAACTAATGTTGGAAGTAATGTTGGAAGGAAGGCCTGCCCTGACACGTGGTAGACCTATAGGGGATCATGTCATTAAAGAAAACTGACTCTCCCTCTGCCTGCAGCAAACACATGCCAGCACTTCCTGGGCTAGTGCTGTGATGCTGGTCACAAACTCACTCCTCCATGCTCGCTCAGCGAGCTCTTTACCAGTGGACCTGTCCTCCAGCCCAGTGTAAGGGGTTTTGAAATGTACCATGTGTCTTCACATGGAAAGAATATTGACTATTTATCAAAATGAAGTTATTAACCTCATTACAGTTTACCAGTTATTCCTGCCCTGCTTTCAAGAATGACAAAAATGAAATTTCCCTTTGTGGACCAAGAGTGTCAAACTCTTACAAGTGAAGAGCTCTCTTTAGCACAATATATTCAGATGCTCCTAAGATGCTGTGTTGCTAATTCTCCGTTTTCCTCATATGGAAACTGCTACTAGGATATGCTCAGTGAAGCTGCAAGCAAAAGGAACTCAAAATAATAAGTCAGAGAATTATGTGTTTTCATAGTCCGTATTTACGCACCATGTTCAGATAGGTACTGCTAGAATTCATCACTGACAGAAGACAAGAGCAAAAGTACAGCGGCAGATGCATTTGAACTCACTAAGGAAAACGAAAAGAAAAACAGAGATTACGGAGAACCAAACATAAGACAGCTAAATTCCCCATTAATATATGTTATTATAGATTAAAGGAGAGATGATTAAGTCCTAAAGAATTTAAGAACTAGACAAGATTAAAGCGTTTCAAAATAAATAGCTGTTATATGGAATACTTCTAAATATTTATAACCCACATGCTAACAAGAATGAAGGGTTTTTACTGTTAAGCCCCAGGCTCTATTTAAATGATAATATTTTAGGGCCTGTTTAAGAGTAGAAAATTAAGCATTCTTCTTAGGAATTGAACCAATATATTAACCTAAGCAACAAAAAGGGCTTGCCTAGGTTTTTAATGTTTAAGGTTTTCTTAATTTATTTTTTAAAAGGATTCTAAAGTGATTGTGTGCTCAATGAAAAATAGAAAATTGCTCAACAGTATCTGTGGCGAGTAAAGAAAAATGCATGCAGAGTAATAGTGGGAGATCCTTCTCCTACCTTTTAGCTGCTGAGCAGGGAGGGCACGACCATGAAAATGTTAAACAGCCTCTCCCCAACATTAACATTAAATTACTTTCTAGATCAAATGTTAGTTTTCTATGAGAAAGTGGTGATTTTTACAATAAAAAAGAAATACAACCCTCATTCAGAGAGTTTATATTAATCAGATAGGCTGCCACAAGAGAAATCTATTTTCTCCAAATTCCCAATCCCAGGAGTCCAAAATCAATCTGCTTATGGGTTTGTTTCTTGCGAGCCCCCTTCAGGGCCTCTTCTGCCTGCAGCACATCCCTAATATCTCTTTTCTGTACAGGGACACCAGTCAGACTGGGTTAGAGCCCAACTACGTGACTTCACTTAACTGTAATTCCCTCTGTCAAACCCTTGCCTAAGGTTGAGGATGCAGCTTAGTTGGTAGAGTACTTGCTTAGCATGCATGGAGTCCTGGGTTTGCTCCTCTGCATTAAGCCTAGATAAGGCTTAATGAGACAAGCCTATAGTCCGAGAACCTGGGAGGTGTATGCAGATGTTTTGTTTTGTTTTTAATTCAAACATTTTATTTATTTATTTTTTGCTTTATAAATAATACCATTCAAATTTTCCACCTCCTCCCATTTCCCTCCCACTCCCCTACTCCCCCTTCGCCCTCCCCCTCCAGTCCTATGAGAGGGCAGGGTACCCTGCCCTGTGGGAAGCCCAAGGCCTTCCCACCTCCATCCAGGTCTAGGAAGGTGAGCATCCAAACAGACTAGGATCCCAAAAAGCCAGTACATGCAGTGGAATCAATTCCCAGTGCAGTTATCATTGGCTTCTCAGTCAGCCCCCATTGTCTGCCACATTCAGAGTCCAGTTTGATCACATGCTCATTCAGTCCCAGTCCAGCTGGCCTTGGTGAGCTCCCCTTAGATCAGGCACCATCTCAGTGGGTGGATGAACCCCTCGCGATCCTGACTTCCTTGCTCATCTTCTCCCTCTTTCTGCTCTTCAACTGGACCTTGGGAGCTCAGTCCAGTGCTCCGATGTGGGTCTCTGTCTCTATCTCCATCTGCTGCCAGACAAAGGTTCTATGGTAATATTCAAGTGAGATAACCCAGACCCAAAAAGATGAATATGGTATGTACTCACTCATTAGTGGATTCTAGCCATAAACCAAGGTCATTGAGCCTATAGTTTGTGATCCTAGAGAAGCTACATAATAAGGTGTACTCAAAGGAAAATATACATAGATCCTCCTGGAAACTGGAAGCAGACAAGATTGCCAGGCAAAAGTTGGGAGCATGGTGGTGGAGGTGGGGAAGGAGAGAGGGGGAGAGAGAAAGGAGAGCTTGGGGAAGTGGGATGGTTGATATGGAGGAAGGGCAGATATGGGAGCAGGGAAAAAGATGTCTTAATTAAGGGAGCCACTTTAGGTTTGGCAAGAGACTTGGCTCTAGAGGGGATCCCAAGTGTCCAAGGGGATGTCCTCAGCTAGATCCTTGGGCAGTGGAGTAGAGGGTGCCTGAACTGGCCTTGTCCCATAGCCACACAGAAGGTTTAATTGTTCGAGGTCATCCTGAATCATAATGAATCTGAGGCTAGCATGGGCTCTATGAGATCCTGTCACAACACAGAGCAAAGTGGCAATAAAACTCTTGGCTGTAGAGTCATAGTTGTGAGGTTAACTGACAGTTAGTGGTAGGGAATACAGGTTGGAAGAAAGAGGATGAAGAAGGTTATTTGCATCCAGTTGTTTACTAGGTACTGTGTGGGTATAAGTCGCTATGTTGTCTTCCTCTGGAACAAATGGAATGATCAGTGTATGTTGTAATAAGAGCGGGCTGCTTCCCACCACCTGGCTAGCTTTACCCGAAATAATTACATGGAAACTGTATTCTTTTAAACACTGCCTGGCCCATTAGTTCCACCCTCTTATTGGCTAGCTCTTACATATTGATCTAACCCATTTCTAATAATCTGTGTAGCCCACAAGGTGGCTTACCAGGAAAGATCTTAACCTGCGTCTGTCTGAAGAGAATCATGGTGACTCTCTGACTCAGCTTTCCCAGCATTCTGTTCTGTTTACTCCACCTATCTAAATTCTACCCTATCAGAGGGCCGGAGACTCTCTTTGGACATGCCTGTATGTGGTCATCTTAGGACACAGCACAATGGATGGTGAGGAGTCGCCTTTACAAATGGCTTCATCCATGACTGAGAATATCCACAACAACCATTTGATGTGGATAGTAATATTCTTCATCATCACTAAGACCTTCTGATCAAAAAAGCATTAAAACCCTGTTTCTGTTTTACAGCCTGAAGCTGAAATGTGAAGATACAAACTAAACAATTATACACCGGTGTACAAGGTAAGACACAGGAGAAACTGTCCCCTTAATGAGATGGATACTTGCATGCCCCAAGGATCCCTCCCTGGTGTAGCTGTATAGGCACCACTAGTGCTGGTATCACAGAGCTTCACAGCCAGATAGAAAGATCTCCTGGATTCTTGTGGGAAAGGGAGGGAACAACAGGAAAAGTCATCCACACATCCATGCCTGAGGCAGTTCTGCTTTTATAGCTTTAGTGGGATTGATTTGAAAGCACAACTTCCCTACTTTCTTGCCAAAATTGTGATGACCGTCAGATTATGCTGAGTTTAACTTCTTCCTCCAAATAGTTCTGAGATCTTGATTCTAGAAAAATATCTGAAAACCTACATCCGAAACTATGGTCTAGTCCTTGTTAATAAAGAATTCTGGAAGTCCAGTTTAGTGAGCTATCTATTCTAACCTTTGCTCTTAAATTTCAAATGGCCCTTTCTACTTTCATGATGGAAAAGGAAAGCTTAGAATATTGATTTCTGGGACTAAAGAGATGGCTAAGTGGTTATGAGCACCTTCTGTTCTTTCAGAGGACTCGATCAATTCTCAGCACATGCAAAGTCAATCACAACTCTTTGTACCTCCATGTCATGGGGATGCAACATCCTCTTCTGGCCTCCTTAGGCACCAGGCATGCAAATGGTGCAGAGCTATATTAATACATACATACATACATACATACATACATACATACATATATACATATGTTGGGGGAAGACTGCTTGTTTGTTCCTGGCTGCTCAGACCCAAAATAACCATACAGAAACTATATTATTTGTGATACTATTTGATCAATAGCTTAAGCATACTTTTAGCTAGCCCTTATATCCTGAACTAACCCCATCTTCATCAATCTGTGTATCACCACATGGCTGTGGCTTACCAGCATGTTTCTGGCACATATGTCCCCTGCGAAGCTACGTGGGATCTCTTGACTCCACCTTCTTTCTCCCAGCAGTTTAATTTTCCCTGCCTAGCTCAATTATACCCTACCATAGGCCAAAGCAGTTTTTTTATTCATTAACCAATAAAAGCAACACATAGATAGAAGAACTTCCCACACCATACATACAAACATACATACATACATGTGTATATATATATATATGCAAAACACACACATAATAAAATAAAATTAATTTGCTAGTTAGTTATGATAGCATATACTTATGATATCAGCACTTGAGATATCAGCACCGGAAGCAGGGCAATAACCAATTCCAGGCCAGCCTTGAATACAATGAGATTTTGTGCTGTAAAACCAAGTCAAAAAAAGAAAATTGCTATACTTACTTAAAAAGAAAATAATAATAAATTCTGTCTTAGTTAGGTTTTCTATTGCAGTGATGAAACACCATAACCAAAACACAAGTTGGGAAAGAAAGGGTTTATTTGGCTTTCCTATCACAGTCATCGAAGGAAATCAAGACAGGGACTTACACAGGCAGGAACCTGGAAGCAGAGCTAGTGTAGAGACCATGGGGGAGTTCTGTTTACTGACTTGCTTCCAGAGGACTTCTCAGCCTGCTTTCTTATAGAACTCAAGACCACCAGCCCAGGGATGGCACCACCCACCATGGGCGAGGCCCTCCCTCCCTCATTGATCACTAAGAAAATACCTTACAACTGGATCTCATGGAGGCATTTCCTCAAGAAAAGATTCTTTCTCTCTGATGACTCTAGCTTGTGTCAAGTTGACACAGAAAACCAGTACAACTGACCCCTTGTCAACTTGACACACAAACTCATAACTATTTAGCCACAACCCTTCCTTTCTTATTCATACCCAAGATCTCACATTAAAATCATAAATAATTTCAAAAGTTCCTACAGTCTTTACACATTCAAACACATTAAAATTTCTGTCTATTTAAAATATCCAATCTCTTAAAACTTCAAGCCTTTCATCTGTGGTTTCCTTTAAAATTCAAAAACCTTCTTCAAGAGGGAAGAATAAGGGGCACCATCACAATGTGAATCAAGCAAAACCAAAGTCCAACAGTATAAATAACTCAATGTCCAGTTATTTGGAATTCACTCACAATCTTCTGGACTCCTCCAAAGGGCTTGGCTCATTCTCCAGCTCCACCCTCTGCAGCACACACAACTTGTCTTCTAGGTTCCAACTATCTCTACTGCTGCTACTGTTCTTTCTGATCATCCCATGGTACTGGCATCTCCAAAATGCTGGGTCTTCTGCTGCAGCTGGGCTGCCCTTCCATCAATGGCCTCTCATAGGCTCTCTTCATGCTGGCGAGCCTCAACTTCTTTGCACGATCCTGGATCTTCAACTGCCACTGGGGCTGCACCTTCAGAAGCCAATCCTGGCCTCAAATCGTGTGAAGCCCCAGCTGCTCTTCACGACTCCTTCATGCCTTCCAAACCAGTATCACCTGGGTGACTCTCATCCTTTACCAAGTCCATCAGCCAGCAGAAAGTACAACCTTGACCACTCCTGCAGCACAGTTTCCCTGTGCTCTCAGGAAACCCTTTACAGAAGATTTTACCTCGGTAATGCTGATCTCTTCTGAATCACCACTAATTTCTTAGCTCCAGAAACCAGCATCAAGTAACCCAGCTAAGCCAAATTTCTTATTATTTTAATATTTATCATTTTTATTATTATTAAAAGAATTATATTTGCTATTATTATGTAAATAATAATATTGGCTTATTAATCACAGCTAATCTTTTAGCCCCAGGTAACCAGAACCACAGAATCTTAACTCAAAATAACAAATGGACCCAGTAAAGTCTTTAAACTTCCCTCTGAAATGTCACAAGCCAGGCTTCTATTCTGCACTGCTCTCGTGTTCCAAACTTCTAAAGAATATGCCACGGAGCTCTTAACACTCAATGGTTCTTCCAGCCTAAAGTTCCAAAGTCCTTCTATAATCTTCCCCAAAAACATGGCCCGGTCTATCACAGTAATATTTAGGATTACTATTGCTGTGAAGAGACATCATGACCACGGCAACTCTAAAAAAGGAAAACCTTAAATTGTGGTGGATCACTTACAGTCCAGAGGTTTAGTTCGTTATCATCATGGCATTGAGCAAGGCAGCATGCAGGCAGACGTGGTGCTAGAGAAGGAGCTGAACATTCTTAAACCTAGACTCACATGCAATTGGAAGTGATCTGAGGCACTGGGCAGGATCTTGAGCACATATGAGACCTCAAGCACACCTCCACAGTGATAGGCTTCCTCCAACAAGACCACACCTATTCTAACAAGGTCACACCTCCTAACAGAGCCATTCCCTTTGGGGGCCATTTTCTTGCATACCATCACAAGTTTGCCTGTCTTAATTAACAGATTAAGATCAAAATATTCATTGTCTAGCTTTCTAAAAATAGGATGCAGGTGTCAAATTCAGGTCCTCATGCTTGAGTAACAACCACCTCTCCAACTGAGCATCATCTTCACCAACTATCCAGTATTATAGTTATATTCAATTCAAGAGGCTTCAAGTGCAACAGGGGAGGTCAGTGTAAAGGGGGAAAACAGAGTCAGCATTTGCACTGAGCGCAGAGGTCTGAGGCAAGGGAACTTAGAGAGGAAAAGCTTCCTTGAGATGGCAGCTGTGTGGAGCTGCCAGGGGACTGGACTACAGAACGAAGAGCCTAATGTACAGAAGGGTAGGGGGACTGTGAGGCAGATGGGCCTCCACAGGGGAATGAAGTACCTCCCAGGGTTTGTGCCCAACATACAGCAACTCTGAATTGAAAAACTTCCTCTGATGTATCATTCTGTGAAATAGCTGTGTCTTCGTCACTAATTACAGGAAATACAACTTTTTTCTCCTCAAATTTTCACTAAGAGTAAAAGAGCAATTCAAATAAAATGACACAAAATGAAAACAAGAAAAAATGGCCTTAAGTATCAGCTACTCAGAAAGTGAGAATGAGAAGAGAAAAAATTTTTAAAAAATGAGTATTAACATTTTGCATAATATGACACACACTCTCTCTATATATCATATTAACTCAATGGACATTTTTATGTGATCCCAAAATCTAGGCAACAACTAAAACAAAATAGTAGTATGAAGGATAAAAGTAATAATGAATAAAAAAGAAACCCAAATCCCATATCATTTTTTTAAAAAAAAACTATGTGAAAAACTGTCAGGCACAAGACTTTTACTTCAAAGTATATGTCAGCTTACAGGAAAACTAGTCCCTAAAAAGCCTGTGCAATAAAATTGACACTTCTCTCCTAATTGAGCTTTCAAGAAAACAGAATATTTGCAAAGTCTAATTCTAAATTTATTTTTTTCTGCAAATTTTTAGCCTGTCATGATACACTGAAGTTAATGAGGTCAACAGTATCAATTCTTGTGATCTAACTACAAACCAATTAGTGTTTGAGCTAAAGAATGGACGTGGAAACTACATTTTCTATGTACTCCTGACTCCCAGGAATTGTCAGTTTGTGAGCAAATGTTTTCTTCTATTAGTCTATGCCAACTACTAATGTATCTGTGAAGACAGCTAGCGCATTTTGAAGCTTATATAATTAACCCTACACTAGTGACGATGCTTAGCAATATAGATCTTGAATTTACTTTTAATAAATTAGAGCACAGTGGGAGAGTTGAAGATTATGTTCTGCCATATTGAGTACTTACTGCATCGATCAGGTTCAAGCCAGAAATTGAAGCAGTCTCTCCCACTGCATAAATCCAGACATATTCCTTCAGCCAGCACCTTAGGAATAATTCAGCCGATGGTGCTCTGAACAATAAAACCTTTTGGCATTTGGATTTTTTAATATTTGAAAGCAACAGGAAAAATCTCTCCTGTAAACATCTTGTGAATGTCTTGTTTGCTGCTGGTTCTATGAAGCATACACAATCTTCATAGGATAAAGATTTAAGATTGTGTTCTAAAATATGGAGAAGACTATAATACTCTTGGGAATGATAAATCAATGTTCACTATCCTCCATCTGAGGCTTTTTCAGGACTTGCACATTATGGGAGGCAGTGGACTAGACAGCAGGCAGTGAGAGAAGGTGGGGCATGATGGTTGAGGAGCCAATGGTTTCATCTGATGACTGAGTCTCCCACCCAAAGCCTAAGCCACTTGTCTTGCTGTCACTAGTAGTCATCTCTGAGAGTCACATGCCACTAAGTACCAGTAGCAGAGTAACAAATGACAAAAGTAAAGGTTCATTGAAGTATCTCTGCTCACAATAAGTCAGAAAAGCAGGGAAGGGGGAAATGGCAACTGTTGCTGATGCTTCCGTAATAAAATATTGGCTATTGTAACTATGGATTCCATACAGTGGTGAAACTGATGATCTGTCAAGTTTACAACGGTATAAGAGCATTCACATTCAGAAGGAACTGTTTAATTTTGCTCTTTCCCAGGATACCAAACATCCAGAGATGTCCTGATGTCAGTCAGCAGTTCCACAGCCCCAATCCACCTGCTATATCAGAGAGTACTGTGCATACTCTACGGTGTGCAGCTTTGCTACATTCTTGATGGTCAGCGAATTAGATGTGCTAAATGCATTTCAGTTTACCATGAATCTGTCTGTATAAAACGAGAAAAGCTAATTTAGGCTATGGAGTCACAGGACTCTCTAAGTTAATACTGAAGCGGTTTTAATTCATTAGACAAAAGGAAATCAGTGTTTCAATTTTAAAAAAAAAAAATCAAATTCCCCCTGTAACTAATCTTCTGAATGCTAGGGACACAAAGTAAATAAAACAGCAAAAATTTTTAAATTCAGGTATTTTAAATTCTGAAATAAAGGACAAAGTACCTACCTGTTGAAACACAAGCCAGGGATGGGGTCATGAGGGGAGAAACCAGACCTGTTGAAACACAAGCCAGGGATGGGGTCATGAGGGGAGACACAAGAGTGCATGTGAGAACCCTCCAAGAAAACAAGACAGGAACCTTGTAACCTCATTCTCTTCAAAACACATAATTGTTCTTGGAATGTGTTTTTGCTTTCCTCCCAGTTGCAGCAGACAGGAGTGAGTGTTTTGGGTTTTTTTTTGTTTGTTTGTTTGTTTTGTTTTGTTTTGACCACATGGCTTGTCTCTGTGTTTGTAGCTTGAGCTCATGAGAACTTTACTCGTGGGACCCTTGATGTGGGAGTGTCATATATCAATCTGTTGATTTCATTGGTTAAGTTATAATAAACCAACTGCTTGGCCTCAGCTTGGAACATAGATGGGAGGAGTAAACAGAATAGAATTCTGGGCGGAAGAGGAAGTGAGGTCAGACTCTGCTCTGCTTCCGGAGGGACCGGACAGCTCTGCTGGAGCACAGACGCCATGCTCAGCTCTGCTCTCTGAGGCACACGCGATGAAGATGGATGTAGGCTAGAATCTTCCCGGTAAGCGCACCTTGGGGTGCTTACACACATCATTAGAAATGGGCTAGTCCAGGTGCGAGAATTAGCCTGTAAGGGCTAGAGTTCATGGGCCAAGCAGTTCTTTAAATGAATACAGTTTGTGTGTTGTTATTTCGGGCATGAGCTAGCCAAGCGGCTGGGGTGTTGGGGACGCAGCCCCGCCGCCGCTTCTTATTTCAACAGACCCTCATTAACACTCAGAATATAAATTGTCCCAGGATCTGAATGAAGTCGGCTGTGGCTAAGACTTTAGTATCCATCGTTTATTGGCTCCACTCACTGAGGTCCCACTGCCTCTGAAGCTGTGACACCTACCAGTGAGATGCTGGGTTTGATGTGCACTGTGGAGTAGGCAAAGAGCTGACATAAATCAGGTGCAGTCTGTAGAGCTCTATACAGCAGTTAAAGGAAATACACATATTTTATTGAAACATGAATAGAATGCTTAAAGCATGATATTGAGTAAGGAGAGTAAGACTAAAGTGAGCTTTAAAACAAAGTGTCATTAAAATAATCCTTACATAAAGAAACATGCTCTATTCCAAGGACTTTATTGTTTTCTTCGAGATACTAGAGTTCGGTGAAAAATCCTGAAGAGAATCAACATTAAAGAGAGATGTTACAACAAAACCAAACAAGGGGTCGTAAAAAGTGATGTTAATGTGCCAAGAACTTAGGGATGTAATCGCTGTAATTCTTTGAATTCCATACTCTAAAAACAAAATAAATCGTACAAATCAGAAGACAGAGAAAGTCATCTTTTCCAGTTTCACATCACTCTTTGTGGTCCATGCACCTTTCACGTCTACAACAACATAACCACGCATTTTCCATTTTCTCTTCTGAATAAAGAAGGTCTGGAGTGGGCCAAAAATTAAATATGAGACTGCAATTCCTCAGAACAAGCTGTCCATGTTCCACACAGAAAGAATGATACAAAATAAGTTCACCACTTCTTGGGAAAAGTAATTATTTCTATAATTATGATGAATTTGTTGTGAAGACATCTCTTTCTGAATAAATTATTGCCCCCTCATGTACAAAACTTTAGTTGCTCCTGAGGAGAATAGAGACCTATCATCTAAATTATTCAAGGAATGCAGGTGGGTAGTGTTAATTACCTATGCAACTCATGAAAATTCAATTGTGTGGGCATCTTTCAGAAAGATGTTTTTAGATATGAATTCACTAGATGATTGCTCAGTATATGTTTATTTTTATGGTAAACAAGGATATAATTCGGGTTCCAGATCTCTCTAGACTGCTTAGGAAAAGATAGGTGTGCCACACATAGTTAGCAGAGATGCATTAAAGTAAGGTCATTTGGGGTCCTTTTGCCTGGGCAACTCCTGTTTTCTTGGGGTTCATAGACTTCCCAACTTTCTTAGAGTTGGAGAAGTTTTAGAAATTTAAATGTTATCTGCCCCTGACTGGGTAAGACTGGGATTTCTGTAGCCTCCCTGTAAATGGCCAAATATATCTATTATTCTTTGAACTGGTTCTTCATGGTATTCTTTGATATAAACTGATTAAATTGTAGAAGAAGCTGGGCACTGGTGGCACATTCATTTAATCAGGGCAGAGGCAGATCTCTGCGTTTGAGGCCAGACTGGTCTTCAGAGTAAGTTCCTGGGGTAGCTAGGACTTCACAGAGAAACCCCATCTCAATGCCACCCCCCAAGCAAAAAGATACAAAACAATAACATTGATAAATTCTGGTTCTATTGTAATTTCACTTCAGACTTTAGTCTTTGGATGATATAAAATATATTCTAGGAAGATTTTTTTTTCATTTACTTGCAGGATCTATGTATGCCCCTGCACACTAAAATAAAAAAAGGGAAACTTGCAGAAAAGGAAACGAAAGGTCTTAAGGAAACTCAACTTGTGAGAAATCCCAGCCTGTTTTAGAAGCACCTACCCAAAATGAGTCGGCCATTCCATATTCTTAAAACTTCTACTCAAAACTCAAAGAACTTGGGTGGGGTATGGCAGTGACACAAAGCTCGAGTGGAGATGTTCACACATGAATTTAGAAGCATAATGAAGGGGCAGGTAACAGAATAACATCACACAGCCTGTGAACAGTTCTTCAGGACCCAGATGTGGGAAAGAGAGTGAAAACACAGACATAATATCTTTGGTGGTGTTAAAAGGAAAGTTTTGATCCTCCAAACCCTTTGAAAGCATTTTTAGGGCCCCCAGGAGTCCACAGAGCACACTCTAATATATCCACCCTTCTGAAGGAATTGATGCTGAAATACAGAACTATATAATAATGCAAAACTTTCCATGTAGAAATGAGCCAAACTTCTTTGGGCGGGGGGGGGGAGGTGAGGAGGGAGAAACGTCTACACAGGTACCATGAAAAGAAGCTCAAGGCAAAAATCTGCTTGGGACAGCTGTGTCCAGCTGTTAGCTTTTCCACACACACAGGAGTCCAACCACACTTCCACCATTAATTGTCTGTGGTGGGAGTCACCTAGCCTGGTTTCCTTTATGTCCCTTTCTTTATTTAAACCTATGTTAGGCGCTCCTTTCAGGTAGCTGAAGAAAAAAGTTGAGATATCACCATTCTCACCCACACACAGGAAGCAGAAAGAGGAAAACCAGAAGTAGGATGAGACAAAAACCTCTCAATGTCCACCCGTAGTGACATACTGCCTCCAACAAGGCTGCGGCACTACCCCAAACTGCACCAGAGTGGGGACCAAGTGTCCAAGTTCTTGGTTGGCGTTTCTCATTCAAACCACACCAACTACTTTTCGTTTTCCCTATTTCTTTCTAGATTTTCTCCCATGTAAACGAGAATGATAAAAAGCATTATTTTAAAATGCTCATGGGTAGATGAAAGAAACATTTGTTTGCTTTTTAGACTTCACTATTAAAGTAACCTCAAGAAAATAACTTCTGGTAAAAAAAAATCTTAAGCTAGAGATTGTTAGAAAAATTTCATACAACAAGCAATGTTATTTGCCAAGCAATCATACCAACAGCAACCTCCTGCTGATGAAAGAACTCTGACTTGAAATGTCCCCTCCTTGAAATGCCAATATCCCCAATCCCTATCCAATGCCCAGCTTACAGCTAGTCTTTCCAGTTTCTAAATGAATGTCACAGAAATTCATTCTTTCTGTAAAATAAGAAACATCTGAAGTGATGGAATCTCCTCAACCTGCTAAGATGTAATCTAATGTGTTTTCTGTGCATGACGATGTACTTGCAATGCATTGTTAGGCTAAGGCAATTTCCAAAGTCCTCAAATTCAAGGATTTAGAGAAATAATTTAGCCCTCCACACACACATCTAGTTCTTTTGTCCTTCCTTCTTAAATAGTTTGCATCTAGAAGGCGCCCAGAAGCCTCTGTGCTGAAAGTTAGCCTCCAGCCAGTTGGAAGTGGGGCTCCAGTAGGAGATTATTGAGGGTGTAGATCTGTCATTTCTCTCTCTTGTTCCTGACAGACATGTTCTACTGAACATGTGGCCCCAGCTGTAAGCTGCTACCCTGCTCCAGACTCAAAATCAAAAGATCCATACAGCAGAACTGTATGAGCCAACACAAGACAAAAACTCTTCTCCTCCATTTTGCTTGTTTTCTTGGGTGGTTTACAGTGGAAAGGTGATGAATATCTTTGGTTTCTCCTTTTCCTTTCTTTATTTTTTTTAAACTTTTCTAGCCTTATTTTATTTGCCAGTCACTGTCGCTAGGGTCCACAGAAAGGTTGTAATACGGGAT
This sequence comes from Alexandromys fortis, assembly GCF_014885135.2. Classification (NCBI taxonomy): domain Eukaryota; kingdom Metazoa; phylum Chordata; class Mammalia; order Rodentia; family Cricetidae; genus Alexandromys; species Alexandromys fortis. The sequence continues at coordinate 18,265,572 of NW_026067944.1, read as the reverse complement.
CTAAACGGCATTAATAGACAGTGTTAACATTGTCTCAGGCAGTGTTAAGTGATTAAAACTGCAGTTTTGTCCCTTTGGATCTTCTCTTCTATGTTGCATTGATGGAGGAAGGTCATTGGTTAAGTATTAAAGAAACTGCTTGGCCTCATAGGTTAAAACATAGGTGGGAAGAGTAAACAGAACAGAATGCTGGGAGGAAGAGGAAGTGAGCTCAGATTCGACAGCTCTGCTCTCAGGAGCAGAGACTCCATAGCTCCTCTCAGAGGCACATGTGATGAAACTCCAACCCAGGATGGACGTAGGCTAGAATCTTCCTGGTAAGCGCACCTCATGGTGCTACATAGATGATTAGAAATGGGCTAAGAGGTTGAAACTAATGGGCCAAGCAGTGTTTAAATGAATACAGTTTGTGTGTTGTTATTTCAGGGCATAAGCTAGCAGGCGGCCGGGGTGCTGGGGACACAGCCCCTCCGCTCTAATTACAACATTGTATATCCTCTATGATATGTATTAGAATTTACTCATAGTCAAAACAAAAGGAGAAAGTAAAGCTCCAATCTCCATCACTTCTGGGATTTGAACTAAGAGCACCACCCCCAAACCATCCACAACATGCCAGACTACTCTACCACTGAGCAGATCTCCTTTCAGATACTCCCCAAGGACTCTCCTAGTCCAATGAAAAGAACAGAAGCACAGGGTTTCTGGGGAGATATAACAACTGTCTACTCACACAGGGACCTGATAACAGACCATAGTATGGATATCACCAAAGTCTAACTTGGTGAACCAGTGAGTTTTATTTCAGTTACACATAGGAATATAGATGAGAGGTTACTTACAGGAGTGTAAAGGACAGTTCAAAAAAACTGGAACCTGCACAACTTTCGGGCACTTCAACAGTTAGAGGGTGTCCTTTCCACGTCATTCCATTGACCTGAGCCTCCGCTAAGCAGGTCACCTAATTTGTTTCTTCCAGAGTGCTCTGACAGAACCTTACTAAGCAGCTCAGGTTGTCTGAGAACATCTGTCAACGGCTTTTAGACCTTATATATTCTTGGGGAGGGAGTTGATTAGTGATTTTGGTCAGTTCCAGGGATTTCCTGAACCTGTTTGGAGTTGTTTACTTCCTGTCCTAAGGCGATTCCCTGCAAGATGGAGGTTCCCTCTACCTTAGAACATTTCTGTTTCACTTCCCTGCAAACTGCTCTCTTCAGCTACCTGCTGGTTTCACTTTCCTTTTCACACGCTGCTCCTTAGGAAGCCCTCCTAGGTGGAAGGTTTCAATCTGGAAGGAAACCTATCTAAGGCATTCTTCCCTCTGAGACCCTACTAACCAGTGCCAACCCCTGTCCCACAATACACAGACAACAGCCTTCCAAAGACTTCAAAGCCAGCTTCCTTTTTCATTCCAATAGATGTCCTGGCTTCCTAGATTTCAATTTAAACTCATTCCCTATTGGGTGGTATTGGGAATAATAGAAAACAAACACCTTTCTCTTGTGCAAATGTTTTTTTCTCGTCCTAGAGGCATCTGAGGTGGAGACATAGGTCCCTATGCCAATGAGCGCAACATCTGAGAACTGAAGAGTCTGAACCCTACTCTAATGTCTACCATCCCAGTCCTGATTCTACAATGCATAGACTACTACTTGACCAACCGTGTCCAACCTGTGGCAGTCAGTGCAGAAATTTTGCTGAGAGTAATTAATTGTGGGAACTGTCTGTGGGTTCTCAAATGACCTGCAGCAATCTTTACCTCTATTTAATTGATGCAACCTCTCCCTGTCCATCTGAGACAAGCTGATATATCTACAAATATTATCAAACTTCTCCCTGGGTGAAAAGCTGCCCCCAGCTGGGAACCATTGTATTAGAAAGTTAATTCTTCCTTTCTTCTTTCCAAAACTGAAATAATCATATCTGAAGGTAGTTTAAATGTTTAAATGAGATTCAGCACTATCAACTGTCCTGTAGGTATTTATTAAGATTATCAAATGCATTCATAATTAATGAGCTTTGCCTTTATGAGATTATTTTCTCATTTTTGTTCTAAGCATGGACAATTAGTCATTTCAACTGATATACATATACATAGTTTTAGTTTAATATTCTCTCATTCTCCCTCTCTGCTCTTTAACAAAATAACGTAAATAATCTTGGTCCATGTTTTTCTATCAGAAACAGAGGCACATTTGCCATTCAATTCAACTGTTAGCCCTCTAATTATAGCACCATATTTTATTCAAAATTTCATATTCAGTTTTAGGAACACTCACAGTGTAGGCAACTGCCACTGCATTTGACAGCACCTTTTAAACATGGCAGCTCTTTCCCAATTCAGTGGAGGATGAGCCACTGTAGTGAGAAGTGGTCTGGACAGGCTTGTGATTAGCTAGAGGTTCCACACAGCGTTTTTCTGCCAGACGGCTGTCAGGGGGAGCCAGCCTCCCAGCCCCTCCCCGGAACCATACGCCAAAGCTGCCTTACTGTAGTGCTTTGACACGCTCCTCATTAGTTAAGATTTCATACAAAGACGGCTCGATAATACATTTTTTTGTCCAGAGGTCAATATGGAGTGGTCCTTCCTGGCATCTATCCCAGGACATAATTTATTGCCTAATAAGCAGGCAAGCTTTTCAATTATCCACCCCCAAATTCTTCTCTCTGAGATTTGACCATTTGGTTGCCAACTCTCCAAAACCTAAGCTAGTTGGGAAGGGGAGAGAGATTTTTCAAAAGCATGACCAATGCAATACAAGTGTTGAAAAGAAATGGGGGAGGGGGGATAAAAAGAGGGAGCTTCCAGACTATATTTCCCTGTGACTACTTACTTACCCCATGCCGTTCTAATTCCTCTTTCCTGAAAGTTGACAATGAGTGAGTAGCTTCCTTCCAAACTGTTTTTTTCAGTCCTAGTTCATATTCTCATTTCCTCTGAAGTGCTGCTTAACTCCACCCTCAGGCTCCAGCTGAGCTTCACTGGAGAAACTCCTGCATTACCTTGGAATTTCTCCTGGCTCAGGCAGGTGAGCTTTTCAATCTTCCACATAATTGCTTTTTCTGCTTTGTCACTGAAGATCATGCATAGCTGTGAGGACTGTAATCCTCTATCCAGAGACAGTGGAGTCGTGTCCATTTCCCAACCTCATCACTTAGGCACATCCTGACACTACATTTTCACCAGCACTTCAGCTCACTTTCTTGGTATGCGTCCCTCATCTGATGAGTGTCTGGAGTCAAAACACGCAAAGTGGCAACTAATGTTGAACTAGATTACACTTGACAAGATAGCACAGCTTCTTAACTGTTGTACAATTATAGGCCAAAAGAATTTCACATCTAATTCTTATATCAATACAACTCATCATTTTTAAAGTGAGTAACCTTATAGGATTTTCTTTCTAGTATTTGATTAACTTTAATAGCTTATGGAACACCAGAAAGGGAAGAAGGGAGAATTTCTAGCTCAATTAATTGCTATTAACATACCACCCAAATACTCTACTACTAAAAAGGAGGTTTTTCAAACTTTAGTGATATATTTTAGTTGTTTTCCTAATACTTTCTTCGCTCATCAACCTTACCCAAGTCCCTGATTGAAATCACTGACTAGGGTGTAAATTATGCTTTGTGAATGCAAGCTTATCCTATCACATCTAGGTTAAATTTAAATTCAATTACATTAGCACCAAGTTTGGATGTCTATGAAATAGAACTAATTTTCTCACATGAGACTGAGACGTTGCTATGAGAAACTAGCAAGGTATCTTATGAGGACATAGCTGAAAGTACAATTATGCATTGCCTGTCAATGGATAAATTCTCAGCACGGCATAGTTAGGCCATAGCACCACTGACTGACATCATGTACTCACACAAACTTAGACGGTACAGGTCAGTGATTTAGTGTAGACTCTTAAAGCAATCAAAAGATGCAGCTAACACGATGAGCTTGAAAAATAGCTCAGCAGTTAAGAACACTATGGCTGCTTTTCCAGAAGACCCAGGTTAACTTATCAGCACCCACATGGCAATTCATAACCATCCTTAATTCTAGTTCCAAGGAATTTTATTATCCTTTCTTCTGGCTTCAGAGAGCACCAGACATACTGCACAGACAAACATGCAGGGAAATTACTCCTAAAAGTAAATTTAAAATTAAAATTTCAAAGATTAATTTAAAAGAGTTATTGTGAACATGAGAAATGTAAGGTGTTGCCAGAACAATATGGTATGCTGTTTTACAATATACCTTTTTTTAATTTTTTTATTAAAGATTTCTGTCTCTTCCCCACCACCGCCTACCCTTTCCCTCCCCCTCCCCCAATCAAGTCCCCCTCCCTCTCCCTCGTCAGCCCAAAGAGCAATCAGGGTTTCTTGCCCTGTGGGAAGTCCAAGGACCACCCACCTCCATCCAGGTCTAGTAAGGTGAGCATCCAAACTGCCTAGGCTCCCACAAAGCCAGTACGTGCAGTAGGATCAAAAACCCATTGCCATTGTTCTTGAGTTCTCAGTAGTCCTCATTGTCCGCTATGTTCAGCGAGACCTTTTTTTTAATGTGTAGAAAGGCCATACCCTTAAATAATGACAAAATGCACATTACAATGAATACATAAACCCAAAACATAAAATTTTTTATTATGATTATTATGTGCCATTTATACTTTTACCTAATTGGCATATAATAATTTTCATTTGGGTCACCACCACCACAATGCAATGCAAGTAATGAACAGGTATGCAGCAGTGTGATGGCTACCACATGACTAAGCAACAAGAGCTGTGCAGTTTCTTTACAATCCTAGGGAGCCATAGCTGCAAAGGCTATCTGTTAGTAATTAAAATGTCATTATGTGGCTCCAGGTTATAAACTCAGTGCTATGCAAATAAGTGGATATTGTTGTTGCTACAGGCGTCTGATAAAAAAAAAAAACCCTTTGAGGGTGTGTGAGACAGCATCCTGATGACTGGGCAAGACAGAGAAAATGGAGACTGCTATTCTTATCCTCTGTCATCTGAACACAGACAAGAGATAATAATCACTGTCCAAGGTAACCTCTGACACAGGGATCTGAGATAGCTCAGGTAAAGAAATTCAAAGAGAAAGGGGAGTTTCCTCCCAAATGCTGAGAGAATGAAGAGAGATTTCTCTGCACTGTCTGGAGAAATTGAGCTCCTTGCCTGAAAAGAGGCTTGATAGGGTGTCACTCGTTAGCTTTCAAGGTTGAATCCCTTTTTAATTGTAAAACTCCTCCAGGCTGTGTGTGTGTGTGTGTGTGTGTGTGTGTGTGTGTGTGAGAGAGAGAGAGAGAGAGAGAGAGAGAGAGAGAGAGAGAGGGAGAGAGAGAGATCCATCTTTGAAGTAGCAAATTTATGAAGAAAAAAATACAAAATGAAAATTGAATCACAATACATTGAATGACTACGTTATTGTTTTATGTAATAGATTTTAAAAGCCCACCCCCTTTGTCATGAGCTTTGTCCATGGATGTTGAAAGGTGGATTTGAAACAGCAGCCATATTGTTTCTACATTGTTGTATTAGGGGAGCCAGCTGCTTTTCATCCCGCCTGGCCACCTGGTTAGCTTTACCCGAAATAATTACAAGAAAACTGTATTCATTTAAATACTGCCTGGCCTATTAGTTCTAACCTCTTATTGGATAACTCTCACATATTAGTTTAACCCATCTCCATAATGTGTATTGCCACTTGACTGTGGCTTACCAGTATGAGTCTAACCAGCGTCCATCTCAGAGAGGAAAACCATGGCATCTGCCACACGGCCTTCTTCCTCCCAGAATTCTGTTCTGTCTACTCCACCCACCTAAGGGCTGGCCTATCAAATGGCCAAGGCAGCTTCTTTATTTAACCAATGAAAGTAACACATAGACAGAAGACCCTCCTACACCACTACATTCAGATCAGTGCTGAATCCAGTCTCTGTTCCACTGTTCCTTCCAACTTACACTCACTGTCACATGAGCTGCTCCTGATTACAGAAGACAACAGCTAGGCCCACAGCTGCTGCCATTCTATTCACTTGCCTTGCAGGATCTCTACCTCTTGTTCACAGCATGGGTTTATCTTCCTTAAAAAGGACACAAGTTTTGTTCTGGAAGTCACCAGAGAAGCTGGAGCCAAAGTAAAAACTAGATTCCAGCCTGTGCTAATGGACTCAAGCTTGGTGCAAAAGGGTCCAGCTTTCCTTATCCTGCTGATGCCTCATCTGTCTTTTCTTTCCTTGACTACCTTATCCAGTGTTGTATCGTCTCCCAAACAGCTGGTATATAAAAGCCTACTAGAAGCTGGACATCCTGTGCATATTCAAGTGCTTGTAACACACACACACACACACAGTCATATAGGAATGATGAGATAAAAAGGTAGATTTTTAATCACTTTTAACTAAAATACAACTACTAGTCTCAAATATTTTACATTGTGTCATTTTTTGTATATTGATACCAATTTAAAAGTTTTTTTTGTTAGAACATACTGTATATATGTTTCTACTCTTGTTTAAAGTATTGTACCTATACAGCTAATTTAAAAATGTAATGTAAAGTGCTAGTCATTTAAAGCTACTATTATAAACTATTTTTGAATATTAAGAAATACAGAGTAGTCATCTATAACAATCAAACTTATAGTAATGTTAGGTATGTTCTAAAGGTTAAACAGATAAATTTTATATAGATAGATGATCTTTAAACATTTCAAAGATCTACAGAATATGGCATTTAGGATGTTTTAATAACATAAGGCTTTTCATGCCGGTGAGATATGTCTGTTCCTGGCAGCACTAATCTACTTCAGAGAAGATGATAGGTATCAAAGAATTTCCATATGGACTTTGCTTTCATTTGTGGCAAAGTTAGCCCTAGGCAAAAAAAAAATTGCCCTTGCCTTGACTGCTGACAATATGCTGTTTAAACTGGACAAGTAGGATACAAAAGAAGGCAACTACTGAACTTTGACAAGGTAGGACAATTCTTTAAAGTTCCTGCTTCACAGAAAAGTCTGGCAGATATTCTAGACCTCTAGGCCACAGATGAATGCCACAACATTGCAGAGGAGCTTTGGGTGCCTGTCTAGATAACCAGATGTCTCTATCATATATATAGTTTTGGAAGTTGTTTGTTCTGCACTTCCTATTTACTCAGGTAATATTTTATCCTTCTCACATCTCTGATGAGGTTGAAAGCTATATACTTATATCATTTTCTTTGTTAACAAATTCAGAAAAGAAACTTACAAAAGTGATTCAAAGTTTATAAAGTTGAAAGACATAAAAGCTAAGTTATCTATCAAGAAAATGTTTATAGGTCTAAGTAGATAATTTTAGACTGGTAATACAAGTAATGATGGAAAATGGTTTGGGAATAAAAGTTTGGACTCACCAAAGTAGGCTAGATAATAGAGCATTTTCTCCAAATTTGCCAAATACAAATTACTGGACACTGTAAATGTACTTTTTACCAAATAATTGTTTTTATTGTATATAGTCTTACTGTGCTAGAGTTAAAACATTTCCTTTTATTTAAACTAAAGAAGGGTAACATAGTGGGATAATCTTTTTATACACTGCAAAGATGCATCTTTGCCAAGACACCATCTAACTTGTTTAATAAAGTGTTGAATAGGTAGTCAAGAGAACAGGTAGGACTTCTGTGGAGAGAGAGGAACTCATGAAGAATCTGAATTAGAAGTCAAACATATAGAACGAAGGAGAAGTAATGAGCTATATAGAAGACTGTAGAGTAATAGAAATGGGATGATTTAAGAGCACTAATGGTTCAAGCCTAAGCTAAAGCCAATCCTTTATAATTAATAAAAAGTCTCCATGTCAGTATTTTGGAGCTGGCAATCACAAAAAGAAAGTCCAACAACGTGCATATACACACACATACACACATTACACTCACTATTTTAAGTTCTCACCTCAAGACTGTGTGACCAGTATACTCCTTCTCTTTAGATGGAACTACCTGAAAATGAAATAATGAGTAAAAACATTATCTTAGGGAAGTTTTCCATCTTTATTAGATAAATCAATTGTTTAATATAAAATAGATTTCTTATTATCGGTTTCTCTTGTCGGTGAATTCAAAGAATGACAAATCTCTAATTAAACCTTTTCTTTTTAGTTGTGTTAATCGTTCAATAATAGTTCAGTCTACCTTCTCTCTGATGAACATAAAGTTAATTTGTATATGTATTTTCTTATTTATCTCAATAAATATGGATAAAATGTAGGTTCTGAAAATTAGAGATGAATTTAGCCTCCCTACCAATCTCTTTCATGAAGCAAGTACCCCATGGAGGCTAGCAGACTTTCTCATCTTAGCATGAATTAACTCCATCTGTTTGCTTTCCTCTTGCTGTGGTCAGCTGTACTAAAAGAATCAGCATGTTAACAGAAATTTGGAAAGGGAAATTACTTTAGAATGCATGATCTTTGAAGAGGAGGAATCCAGTTGAGTCATCATAGGGCCAAGTGGGCAGACACAGGCACTTTAATGATGCAGGGCATCTGAGGAAAAGGAGAGGGGGGACTCTCCAAGGATACTTTTCTCTGATTCTGCATTCTGCAGCTATAAGTACTTCTATAGACAATTTAGACTCAGCAATAGAGGCTCCCAAATCTTGATTGAGAAAATTAGATGGTGAGACGTAGTTCAAATGCTAAGTATGAACATGAAAAGTTTTCTCCCCCGTCAGACACCAATGTCTTCTCCATATATGACTCTCGTTAGGTAGCCTTTGAAAGCCTGTGGCACAAATACTAAGCTAGAAAAGAGCTTGATAATTCCAAAATAATCAGGTTGTGTGCAGTGATGACTGACAAGAAAGAAGAATCATTGTATTCTTATTGTTAACTCAAATACAAGTTCAGTGCCAGACAGAAAGTTCTGTCCATCACAACTCCAAATACTATACTTTAACTAAATCTTAAAAATAGTATTTTTGAACCATGACAAAAAGACCAGATTATTTAAATAAAAATGAGTGTATATAACCATATTTTCTAAAATTCCACTTTCAAGCAAACTTTTTTTGAAGTGTTTTGTTTTGCTTTGTATAGAAACTTTGAAATAGCCTAAAGGCTTTCTTTGACCAGCTGCCTGTCTATTCAATGTCCTCAGAGTGAAAAGATTCCCACAGCAGAGGCACCTGCAGGATGTGCGATTCATTTTCACTCCCAGTGTTGCTTGTCTAGAAGCCCAGGCTCCACTGGCTCATCACTTATATTCACAATGGACATCTGGAGCCAGCAAAATGAAACATTAGACTTGTTTGTGTTGACACATTAAAAAGGGAAAAAAAGAATGGTTTAAAGTTCCGAGAGTCTCTGTAACATCTAATTATGCTTTCAACTGCAGTCCAATAAAAAAAATTGCTTTTGCAGAGAAATGGGCACTAAGGAAAAGCAGGGTTTGCTATTCTGACTGTTGCTAGGTCAACTCTCAGTCCACAAGCTGAGTGACAAGCAGCCTTCACATGGTTACAAAGTCTCTCCTCTGCAGAAGCCGAAGAGATGCACCAAGACATTTGGTGCTACCATTTTCTTCACGGTGCCTTCAGATTTTACCCCCCCCCCCTTTCTTGACTGAGGAAGTAGTGGTTGTGTTCAAGTGTGTGTAAGGTGTCTGTCCATAAGCCTTATGTGCTAGGTTTTATGAGATGAATTCAACTCATCTTAATATTAAATTGATAAAGGAATGTTACAGAGCCCAAAGAATAATATTTTAAAGTATATATTACGGTATTGTTTTATTTTTTAACTTTTAAGATAATGACGTATATGGGGAGTACTGTTTACCAGTATGTGCATATGAGTGCCTGTCCCTAAGGCCACATGTGTTTGGTCCTCTTGCGGCTGAAATCAGAGATGATTGTAAGCTGCCTAATGTGAATAATGGGAATCAAACTCAGGTACTCTAAAGGAGCATATCTTTGAACCATATCTCCAACACCGTCATATTTCTTTTTTATTTTTTAAAGAAAGTTAAATTGTGTTTCTACACATGTGCACTCATGCATGTCAAAGTCAGGGTATTGAGGTTAGAGGGCAACCTGCTGGAGTTAATTTTCTCTTTCCATCATGTGGATTCCATGAATCAAACTCAGGTCGTCAGGTTTGGTGACAAGTGCTCTCACTAACTAAGCCATCTGGTCAACCCTCAAATAATATTTTCAGAAGGGGAGGTAGCTCCATCTATAAAATACTTGCCATACAGCATCAGGACATAAGTTAGCCTCCTAGAGTCACAACAAATGCTCAGCATGACGGTGTGCACTTGTAGCCTCAGCACACAAGGCAGAGTCAAGCAGCCCTGGAGTTCACTGGCCAGCCAGTCTAGTCTACTTAACAAGTTCCTCGTCACTGAAAATTTCTGTCTCAAATGATAAGGTCTGAGCAACAACTACTTGTGATTGCCAGCTACCCAATAACCACACATGTACTGCAAACACAAACAAAAATACACACACAAAGAATATTTTGTAATTACTCATATTGATTTTGCTTGACCTATAGAACTTTTTGCATGAGAATTTTAATCATTTTTTCAAAATGCTTGCTTGCCCAGAAAGAACAAAAGCCTTATACCAAAAGAGAAAGAGAAGGGAATGGGCCAGCGGGAAAGTTAGAGGCAATCATAACCATTGTCTGTTTTGAAATGGCTTATGTGCATGTGCCCACATGCACACATATAGTAAAAAATGATAACAAATTCTAAACATTAAATTTTAAAAAATTTACAAATAATACAAGCTTCAAATGTATTATTATTAATAAACCACTAAAGGCACGGGGCTTTAGAGAAAAATGGGAGAAATTGATAGCCATGAGGCTGCATACCAAATTCTCAAGATAAACATGAGAAGGCATGAACACCGCACACAGTTACCACATTCTGAACCTTGCCACGTGCTCTTTGTATTGAGAGCACTCTTTCTTCCTTTTAGCGAAAATAGATTTTTTTCATCCAGTGTATTCTGATTACAGTTTCCCCTGCCCCAACTTCTCCCGGAGTCTCCTACCTGCCCTCCCATTTGGAGTCGCACACTTTCTGTTTCTCTCCAAAAAAAACAAATAGGCATCTAAGGGATAATAAAATTAAATAAGGTTTTAAAAAACCAAATCGAAATAACAAAACAAACAAGAAAAAAAAAAAAGAGTCAAACTCCAGCGCTGTTTTTGTTTGTCTGTTTCTAATGAGAGAGAAAGAGAAAGGGAGTGGATTTGAGAGGTGGGATGGTGGAGATGTGCAGAGCATCTAGGGAGAGTTGGGGGAGGGGAAACCCAATCATGCTGTGTTAGACAAAAATAATCTATTTTCAATAAAAACAAAGGATAAAAAGAAAACCCTGGCAGCAATGAGAAACCTTGCCACTGCCTTGACTGTCAGCCGTTAATTTCAGAGAAGCATCAGGTGATGGTGACAGGGGTTTCAATAGCACTGTCCATTCTGCTGAGCTGAAGACCACAGTCTGCAGACCTGCCACCCAGGAAGTTCCCTAAGAGGTCCTGGCAGGAAAGTACTTTCAGGTGCCTGCAAACATTAGTTTTAAAATATTACTTTGGCTGAGGCCAGTAAGATGGCTCACCGGTGAGTGAGTGCTTGCCACAGCTTGAGAAATAGGGTTCAGTGCCCAGAGCCCAGTGAGGTTCGGACCAACTGCTTTGTTTGTTCTCTGACTTCTAAATCCATATGATGGTCACAGTTGCACACACCCCCCCTCACACACACTTTTTTAAAAAAGTGCTTTGGGACTTAAAAAAAGGCTCAGAGAGTATAGTACTTACCTTTCAAGTGTAAGCTAGAGTTTGGATCCCCATCACCCACATAAAAGACAGATAGGCATACAGATACACTCTTAATTCCAACATTCAGGAGACAGAGGTTCCTAGAAAAAGTTGGGAGGCTAGACCTGCTGAATTGATGAGCTCTAGGTTCACGTGAGAGACCTTGCCTCAATATACAAAGTAGAAAGCAACTGAGAAAGATGTCCAACAGTAACCTCTGTCCTCCATACTCATTTACACAAACATGAACACACATGTGTGTACACATACACACACCTTCATACTACACACGAAACAAAAAAAGATACACTCTTTTATTTACTTCTACAACATTGAGTAGCTATCAGCAAGTGTAATTTGCATTTTCAACCCTTTTCCTACATCTTATCCTTAACAGGACAGGAAACGAAGCCCTTGAAAAGCTAGAGTTGTCTTCCATCAGCCAGGCCAAGGTTTGATTTTCAAACCTCAGTGCACATCACAATAAGTTGGCCAGGTTTCCTAGACTTAACCCAGAGAGTCTCTCATGAGAGAGGCTAGGTAGAGCTTGGCACGTTATGCTTCTAATAGGTTCCAAGTGTTGCTGCTGCTCCCATCCTAGGAGCCAGACTTTGAGAGTTCCTGCTGGTTTTCTGGCTTTTCTATTTATACTAACATCATGCACAATGCAAGGTTACTTTGGGTCACAGAATAATCTTAATCATATTAATTCAAGTTCCTATAAGAGCCATCTCAAGTGTTCCTTTATGAAAGGCGGGTCCACCAGTGAGCCACCCATCTTCTTGGAAGGAGGTGGAACCAGTTCTGCTATTTCCTTCCACTAATCTCCTCCCATAGTCTCAAACTGCTGGTATGCATCCTACTAGCCAGAGAGAAAGAAGAGATGGCAAGAATCAAAAGAATGAGATCAGATCAGAACATTCTCATTTGACTGATGTCCATCTTTTTCCTAAACTAGCTTTCCGCATTCTCTGCCTGGCTTGTGATGAACACTGAGATGTTTCCTGGCGATGTTTTTGGAAGTCCTTTGAACACACCCCCCCTTGGTGGTTTGAATGAGGATGCTCCTCATGGGTTTATATAATTGAATACTCCATCCCCAATTGGTGGAATTGCTTGGGAAGGATTAGATGTGGCTTCTTTGGAGGAGGTATGTCACTTGGGGTGGACTTTGAGGTTTCAAAAGCCCACACCATTCCGAGTTAGCTCTCTTCAACTCACACTTGTGGATCAAGATGTGAACTCTTAGCTTCTATACCAGTGCCATGCTGGCCTACCTATTGACATGCTCTCTGCCATGACAGTCATGAACTCTAATTTTCTGGAACTATGAGCTGCAAATTACATGTTTTCTTTTATATGACAATAGTGTCTTATGACAAGAATTTTTAAAAAGTAACCAAGACACGCAGTAGACATCCTGTCTGTCTGACAATCCCATGACCTGAGTGAAATATCTTCTTTAACTGTTTGCTGTAAAACCTCAACACTTCCTGAACCACTCTCAGATTCACACTATAACAATTTATTCACACTTCAGAGTATTTCTTTGGTTATTACTTGAAATAATTTCAAACCAGTTCTCTGTCTCCATATCCGAGACATGGGGTATTCCCACACATTTCTTTTCCTAATGCCATAAGGTGCTAGACTTCTAAGATGAAGCTCTCTATAAGTTAAGCTTCTCTCTATCCAAGTTACGCCAGGTTTGCAGGCACTAGTATGAGGACTACCACCTAGAGAAAACACACATTAGCCCTTGAGGGGAGGGAGCTCTGGCTCTGATCTTAAATATTCATCATCAACTTGACTGAATTTAGAACCATCTAGAAAGCTAGTGAGGCGTACATCTGAGTATGTCTGTAAGGGTATTTCCAGAAAAGATTAGCTGAGGGAGATAAGAACCACCCTGAATATGGGTGTCACCATCCACATTGCCAAGACTGGAATAGTCCCCAGATGGAATAAAAAAGGGAGTGAAGGAAATACAGATGAGAGCTGGCATTCTCTCTCTCTCTTTTTCTATCTCTCTGCCATGTCAACTAGTCCAGCATGCCCTCTCTGCAACAAGAGACTGACACTGTGAGCCAAAAGAAACCCTTCCTTCCTAAGGTTGTCTCTCTTAGCCATTTTGTTATACTGATGAGAAAAGTAGCCAAACACAGGAGTCTTTTTCTCATCAGAACAGGAAGTGAGGGAACAAACATCATGCTTTATTCCTCCTTAGTGGTGACAGGATAATGCAAGGTTCAAGGCACAGCTTTCTCATAAAATATCCAAAATATCTCTTCTCCCATGTACATATGCATACACATGGATCCCAACATCCTGGCCCTTGTTCTTTACTCCACTTTTTAAAAAAGCTTTTCTTCTTACTAATTTAAACCTTACTATCTATTATCATTTTCTGTGAAAGTCTGTATTTTGGTCTATAATTTCATTTTAAGCTTCCCATCTTTTTCTCCCATGTCACCTGAAGTAGAACTCTCTATTTGAAAAGCTATAATAATGTGAATCTTGCATGCCAATACATATCCCATATGCCAACATAAATTCTGTATACCAATATAAATCCTGCATGCTCTCAAATCAACCTGGTTATAATTAATACTCCACACTTAGACCACATATTCTGGGTAGTTCGTATCAGTATAACTCAGTGGAGAATGCAGCTTTTTCTGAATTTGTCTCAGTGACAAATAAAGCCATGTATCAGATCCATACCTACATATCACCTGATAACCTCCTCCATCCAATTCTCTTCTCCAAAGTGTCTGTCAAGTAAGGACCCATCTTTTATTCCTTGGCCATTCTGGGTTCAAGTTTCATTTTCCTACCTTCTGTTTGTGAGGTCCCTCCTGGAGAAGTCCAATTCCCAACCCTCCTTCACCATGTAGGATGGTTTCTTTCCCTTGTTGGGCAACCCAGATCTAGAAAACGTTGGGTCCTTGGCAGTTACATGTGTTCTTAGCAATCCTCTCTCAATAAAGTCTAGTAGAAGCATCTAAGAGAACATTACTTTTATTCTTTATTGTCAGAATTGTACTATATCTTTGATCTTCGAGGAAAAAAACTGAGAGAAATATAAGAAAATTTGAAAGTTCTTTTTTTCTTTTTAATCTGTTTATGTGTGAGGTGGGTGTTAAATAATTGGTTGGCTTGCTGGTTGATTGGTTGATTGGCTGGTTGGTTGTCTTTTTGTTTTGTTTCTGAGACAATGTCTTTCTACAGAGATGTGGCTGGCTTCAAACCTGGTAATCCTCCTGTCTCAGTGTCTTGAATATCACGGTTACAGGCATGTATTACCACATCTAGCTGAACAGTTGATATGATTGATGACGAAGCTAGGTTTGAGAGATCTCAAACTGCTTGCCAAACTCCATAAACTAAATAAATGGTTAAATTTACTTGTTCTGTCTCAAAGGCCCATTCCATTCTATCATGCAAGATGAGAATACTCCTTATCCACAACCTTCCTGTGCAATTCATGCAGAGAGGCTGGTGAAAGAAGTGGAAACAAGCAGAGCTTGAGGCCAACAACAAAAACTCTTTCTGCTTTGGAGCCAGTCACTGGTACAGTCAACTACCCTGGTCATTATTTTTAAAGATTAATTCCAAATTGCTTGTATCCCAGATTTCCACCAATTAGTTCCAACTGACACACGATTTCAGGATATTGAAACAAAAGGGGGCTGGTGTCCTTTCCTGTGGAGGGACAAGGGATTTGCTCCTGAAGTCGCTATGAGCACTAATAGGAGTTGTGAATGTACCTTGTCTCCTACTAGTGGGAGGAGAGAGCTGACTAGTTGATGAATATAGATAAGATTATTCTATTCACAGCATCCCTGGCAATTTCTATTAGTTGTCATGGTTTGTCTCCTGAACTGTCTGTATGAATCAGTTTTTGTTCAGAAGTCAAAATGCTTTAGATTATCAGCCATATCAGGTAGTGTCACCAATGATAAATGCCCGCTGTTAAAATGAATGCCATGTTCTCTTCTGTGTCTCAGCTTGTTGTTAATGCAGACTCCTGGGGCGTTGCGTCACAGTGGGAGTCCATTTATCGACATAAAACATCCTCTTGTTTATACACGATCACTTGGTAATTGTGTGGCCTGTGTGCAGGAAGTCAAGAAAAATAATAAGCGTGGTGCAATCTGCAAACCTGGAAGAAGAAGGCTATATTTTTAAAAATCAAGCAGTATTTAGGAGGATTAATGTGGCTTTTGATAAACTGCCAAATAATCAGAATGGCCAGATTTGTAAGAAATTCCATTGAAGACCTTTTGGGCTCTTCATTTTTTTAAAGACTCTTTGTAGAGATTTTAAAGTAATTTCTTAATAATTATAAATTAATATATTAAGAGAAAGTATAGCTGAATGTTTTCCCTGAAAGCCAAAGTTATCTGATTTCTTCCTTTTCATACAAAAGAAATTATGCTCTGCGATCATAGAAGGGAAAGAGGTTATTTCCTTTCAACCATAAGTCCCATTATCCTCAAAGAACGCATACAGGCTTTCTGAACTTGAACATGCCTTCCTGTTATGAGTGGACAATCACTTACACGGCCTTAGAAATGCTACAAAGCTCTGGCAGTTCCATTTTCTGTCTGCCTTGCCATCTGGATAAATGGCATTAAAGCAACCTTTTCAAGATAAATATTAGGACAGAGTGCTCCATGTATCTCTCATGCTGCTATATTTCATTTCTTGCTGGATGTGTCAGGAATGAAAAGCCATGACTGTCCTTTACAGAAGGCCTTTTATCAGAATTATATTGTACCGAGCAAGCTTAAAAAACTAGGGTAACGTCTCCCTATACTCAAAGGGCCGACCTGGTTTGTACTTCAGTTCCAGCTATAAAAGAAATGAACATCCCAAGTCCCTTTCGTTGTGATGCAAGCTACTGTATGAGAGGCATCCATCCACAGGCATCACATAGACATGGGTCATAGGGGGAGATGACACACATACTGGCAGTCATGTATCTTGCTGCGTCATGATTATTAAAGTCATTTGTCTCTGACAAGAGTTGCATGACTTCTGCCAGCATCCCCAAAACAAAAGGATACATTATTAGCCTGTGAGTTGGGTAAAATCTGCTTTTAGACATGACATTAGATATGTCATCTGCACACTGTTCAGATATCCAAAAGGACAGAGGTAAAATAAGAAAAAAAATTTACTCAGGGTTTTGTGAAGCTGCCCAGATGACCTGAAAATTTCTATTAACATGTTAACACAAATTTCTCTACCAAATTCCTTTCCTTCCTCCCACCAACACCCCTTTCTTTTCTTCTTCTTCTTCCCTCCTTCCCTCTCCTCACAGTTCTTAGGGTTCAGATGCTTCTAATCTCTTTTCTCTGAAGCTGTGGAGAAAGACATCAGGGGTAGCTATCTGGAGTATCCCATCATTCTTCCTGTTCACAGCAGTTTGTTCAGGAGTGGGCCTCATGGAAAGTAAATGAGCTGCAGTCTACTGAGCGCCAAGTACAAATAAGTGTCATTCTAGCTTCTGTGAATATGTTTGGAAACAAGGCGGGAAAGACTGTTCTTCAGGGATATTTACATGCAAGTGTGATTTTTCTATAACTATCAGAAAAAAAGCAGCTGTCCTGGAGCTGCTGTTGTTAGAACCAGGATGATGGAGAACTGAAGTTGCCATGGTCATCCTTTGTCCTGTGCAGGAGATTCATCTGATAAGAAAGCACAGCGACCTCTTCTGATTCACTTTTATTCATTCTTGACTTGACAGCATTTATAGTAAGCAGCTATACCTTTTGTAATGTGTGTTGTTTAATGGCTAAATTGAGCTAATTCGCATATGTATCACCTTACCTATGTATCAATTTTTGTGATTAGAAGACAAAAATCTACATTCTTAAGATGAAGGCACATTGTTGATAACTGCAGTTACCATGTTGGATAATGGATTTTGGTTTTGAAGGGACATGTGTGTACCTTTACACAGCTTGTCTTCCTGATGCCAATCTGCCCTTGACAACCAACTACATAAAAACAACATATAAATTCTGTTTTTAATCCAATTCCTTTTGAACTGTATTTCTGCCACTCAAAACCAAAAACCGTACTAATTGTTGAGATTAAGTAAACTGCAATTATATATATATATATATATACTGAATATATATACTGAAAAGTACTAATGCAGATTAATATATTAAGGCTGTGAGGGAAGTCCTGTTACTTTTTAATTCTGTAATTTTATTTAATTTTTTTCTAGTAAACTATTGTTTATTTCTCCCAGATTGTTTTATTTGTGTGCTCCATTGTTTTTATTTAGGGACATCCATCAATTTATCAAAGCTAAGTCGATGAATCTAACTTAGAATATTTTTAAATAGTCTTATTCTTTTAAATTCATTTTAAATTTGTAAGTCAGCAATCATTAAATGCAACAGAAAGTATATATGAGAGTATATATCACTACAGTCTTATTCGTTCTGTGAGCATTTAATGGGAAACTACTGTATGGTAGACAGTGCTTCATGGAATGAAAATTGATGCAAAGAAAACATAAAAATCAATCCCCATCCACCTTAGAAACAAAACTAACTAAATGCTGTCCCATTTCCATAAAGAAGTATACACCAAACTCTATCATACATAGACCAAACAAAAACAAAGGAAAATCAATCTTCTGGGGTGGGATAATTGTCTATATTCTGTCAACCATGTTTTAAATAAACGCTGACTGGCCAGGCAGGAAGTATGGGTGGGTCAACCAGACAGGAAGTAGAGGCAGGGGGATGAGAACAGGAGAATTCTAGGAAGGAGGAAGCCCATTCCCCACACTCCTTCCCAGGTCACCTAAGAAGCAGCATGTGACCTACCCCGCTGAGAAAGGTAGGGAGCCATTGGCTAACATAGATAAGAACAATGGGTTAATATAAGCTACAAGAGTTACCAAGAAGCCTGAGCTAATGGGCCAATCAGTTTTATAACTTATGGAGATCTCTTCGTGATTTTCTTTGGGGCTTGCCGGCTGTGGGGTACTGGGCGGGACAGAAACCCCAACAAGCCCTCACGTTACAGTCTTCTTTCTGTCTGTCTATCTGTCTTTCTTTCTTTCTTTCTTTTATTTTTAAAACAGTCTTATTTTACATACCAATCCCAGTTCCCTCTCCTTCCCCTCCTCCTGTTCTTCCCACTTTCCCCCCAACTCCCCAACCACTCCCCAGAGAGGGTGAGGCCTCCTATGGAGAGTCAACAAAGTCTATAATAGAACATGAAGGAGGACCAAGGCCCTTCCCCTGTATCTAGACTGAGCAAGTTATCCCTCATAGGGAATAGGTTCCAAAAAGCCAATCAAGTACTAGGAATAAATATTGGTTCCACTGCCAGCGGTCCTATAAACTGCCCAAGCCACACACCTGTCACCCACATTCAGAGGGCCTAGTTTGGTCATATGCATGCTCCCAGCTGTTGGTCCAGAGTCAATGAGCTCCCATTACTCCAGTCAGCTGTTTCTGTGGATTTCCCCATCATGGTCTTGGCCCCTTTGCTCATATTATTGCGCCCCCTCCCCAAGACTAGACTGCAGAAGCTATGCCCAGTGCTTACCTGTGGATCTCTGCATTGCTTTCATCAGTTACTGGATGGAGGTTCTATTATGACAATTAAGTTGTCATCAACCTGATTAGAGGGGAAGGACAGTTAAGGTACCCTCTCAACTATTGCTTATACTCTTAGCTGTGGTCATCCTTGTGGATTCCTGGGAATTTCCTGAGTGGGTTTCTCGCTAACTCCATAATGGCTCCCTCTAACAAGATTTTTTTCCTTGCTCTCCCTCTCTGTCCTTCCCCCAACTTGACCTTCCTGATCCCTCTTATTCACCTCCCCCATTACTTTCTCCCCTCCATACTCCCCTTCCACCCTCCCTCTCCCCCCATGCTCCCAATTTACTTAGGAGATTTTTGTGTATCTCCCCTTCCCAGAGAGAATCCATGTAGTCTCTCTTAGGGTCTTTATTTTCTGGCTTCTCTGGGTTGTGAATTGTAGGCCAGTCAAATCTCCTTTCTTGATTTTCATTAGATATTAAAAGCAATTCCTCAGATTACACATAATCACAATCTCTCAAAAGAGTGCTAGAAATAATTGAAATATTTATCATACTTAGAGCATGAAGATAGTGTATTTTTTTTAAATAGAAAGTCTAGCAATATCAGACTTGCAGCACAGTTTATAGTCCAAAGTCTTCCAATTTGATCAGGAAATAAAACCAAAGTCGATAAGCTGTTGCAAATATTCTAAAATGCCTTTCAATGTGACAAGAGAAATGAACACAAAAAGAAGACGTGTGGGAAACATAATGAAACCTTGAAAGCCAGCTCACTTATAATTAGATCAATCAATTCAATTCTCAAGATTTTATTATTGTTCCTACCACTTGCCTTGTTTTTTGGCTACACTTGTTGGGAGATTTTTAAAGATACATCATATAGTAAGACAATAGTCTACAATAGACTTATTTGATTTGTATAACCAATTGGGAAGGTAAGATTTGGTTAACCTGTGCTCTGCCTGTCTGTGAGAAAAACAAAAAGATAAAGCACAGACACCAAATCTCAAGATGAGAAACTGAGGAAGGACAGATGAGCTACACATACGTAAGAGAAGCGATTAATAAAATCAAAATTAGAGGATACTGTTTTGTTTTATTCATTAGTTCACTTTTAAATTATGCCATGTTTGTAGCATCACTGCTTTCACAGGGACAAATGAATAATGTTGATCATGTAAAAATGAATATATTCAGAGATGAGAGTGCACAAAAAGAAAAAGGAAATGCTTAACTTGAAGAGTACATTTTGAGTCTCTTCTTAGAAAAACATTGGTATAAGGCTATCTGTTGGTTCCTCACACCTGTCACTGAAAATATACACAGACAAACTTAGAAAAATGGTGGGATATTCATATCAAGGAAATTAAGCTAGTCTCGGAAAGATTAATATCACACATTATCTTAATTAGATTTCTATTGTTATGATAAGATGCAGTGAACAAGCCAACTTAGGGAAGAAAGTGTTTATTTGGAGCTTACAGTTTCAGAGGGTTAGTAGAGTGCATCACCATCATGGCAGGGAGTAGGACAGCAGGCAGCCAGAGTGATAGAGCAAGAACTGAGCGCTCATATCTTGAGAGACAACCACTATACAGAGAGGGTTGGGGAGGGGAAGGGAGGAGAGAGAGGGAGATTCAGGAAATGACCTGAGCCTGAAGAAACCCCAAAGCCCACTCCCAGTGACACATTTACCCCAACAAGGCCACACTCCCTAAAGATTCTCAAATAGTTCCACCAATTGGTGACTAAGTATTCCAGTATATGAGCCTACAGCCCTCTCCTTAAAACCACCACACATTTTTTTTCTCTCATTTGTGGCTCCTAGGTTTTATAAAGGTACATAAAATGATGCATAATAATAATAGTGAGTAATAGAGTGAATATTTGTGAGCTATTATTTATAGACAATTTACATTGATATAGATTCTTGTATACAAATTCAAATTATACTTGCTATATTGAATATGCTCCTATTGCTATTTATAATATTTATACACCTATGCAAAGTTATTTTGTCATATTGCATGCATGCATACCTCTACTTAAGACATTGTGTATACAGATACAATTTTAGGATATAATTATCATATTACACTATACATTACCACTTCTGATCAAGATACTTACACATTGTTTACATTTTAAGGTAATTGTCCTTATTTGCTGCACAATTGTTTAAAAATTGTTTAATATTCTAATATAAAGTCTTAGTCTTTAAGTTATACAGGTATTAAGTAGTAAAAGTCAATAGTCATCCATGTTTGTCATACTTAGAGTAATCAAGTTCTTTAGATATATAGAAATTATATTATGCATAGATAAGTAATCTTCAACCACTTCAAAGGACTGTAGAATATGGCATTTAAATAACTTAGGGTTCTGTTGATGTGAGACATGATTGCTCCTGGTAGCACTGCTCAATTCCCAAGAGAATGTTGGGCACCAAAGACACTCCACTTGGAGCTTATTTTCTTTTTGGCAAAACTGGCTTTTGGACAAGGAACTGCCCATGCCTTGACCACTGACAAAATACATGGACTGAACAAGCAGTTTACAAGAAAAAAGACTGTCAAACCTTGACAAAATAGGGTAAGACTGTTTTGACAAATTTCCTGCCTCTGAAAATGGTCTGTCAGTTACATTAGGCCTCAGCCAAAGTTGGTTGCTCTAATGTTGCAAATGAGACGTGGTGTGATTGCCCAGGTGGCCAGTTCTCTCTGTCATTTACTGCACATTTTTAAGCCGCTTGATTGCACTTCCTGCCTACTCAAGTAATATTATCTCCCTTCTCAGGTCTTCAATTGGGGTTAAAAACTAGATAATTGTGATTACTTTCCTCTTATGACTTACCCAACCCATTTCTAATACAAGACTTAGACTCCTTAGGATATAATAATTATCAAAACATTTAGCATATGCTTCTTGCTTAATATTGTTTATGCTGGTTGTAATTCTAAGTTTTATACTTGATATCTGTTCTTATTGTATGTAGTCTTATATTGGGTCTGGAATTCTCTTATTCAGACAAAAGGGAGAGGTGATAGAGAACCTCCTTCAGCCAATGAACATTGAGAGATTGAACCAGGTTGAGAGTGGGTTGGGGTACCAAGGTACACACTGGCATGCCCTCTTTCTATCTCTCCTGGATATTGGTTCCTGTTCTCCATTTGTGCAGAGAACTATGATTTGTGAGTCCCCCTTAAATAAAGAACTCCTTATTATACTTAATTCTGAGCTAGTGTGATGGAGAATAAAAATTCTCCATCATAGGGGAAGAAAGGAGACCAATGGAAGGGGAAGGAGGAATAAACAAATGCTTAGTAAGTGCATAAAATACCTGACAATGTCTTTACATAACCCAGGACCATGTAAATGAGCACTACACTAGTGAAGTAAAAACTATTATTTAAGAAAACATATCAGCAAAGGAAACATGTAACAAGGGTCATAAACAATGTGTATAAACATTACCGGATGTTCAAGTAGAGGTAGATTTCTTCTAGTAGAAAGTTAAATCTGGATAAACTCTGAGCCTTGGGGAATGAAAATATTTTAATGGGCAGAAAAGCCTATGAGAAGGAACAAATAGAACTGTTCAACTCATAGCATGTATCTGAAATCTCTCTGAGTGTGTTTAAGCTCAATACCATTATAAAGAATTATAGGTACCCTAAGCCAATTCCCTTCATGTCTCTGAACCTTGATTTTTCATGTAGACGGAGACTGCTTGTTTGTTCCAGCTGCCCAGACCCAAAATGAAACACACAGAAACTATATTATTTACAACAATATTTGGCCAATGATGTTAGCATATTTTTAGCTTGCCCTTACATATTAAATTAACCCATTTTTATTATTTTTGTATTTTACCATAAAGCTCGTGGTTTACTTGTAATGTTCCAGCATCTGTTTCCTTCAGCTACTACATGGCATCTCTTGGATTCTGCCTTCTTTTTCCCAGAATTCAGTTTAGTTTTCATGCCTAGTTCTATTCTGCCCTGCCATAGGCTCAAAGAATCTTCTTTATTCATTAACCAATAAAAGCAACACATATACAGAAGGACTTCCCACACCATCTTCAACTGTCAGAGAGGAGAACTTCTACTGTCCCTTTCCCTTTCCACGTGACTATTGTAGTAGATTAAAAATATATCTCAAAGTGCTTCTTTTGCATGAAAATTTCAACAGCTAGAATGAGGTACAACTTACATCTTTAAACATATCCCACATAGTTAGTGTGTTCAATTTTCATGAGTTTGGATCAGGGAAACTATCATCAGAATCCCCACAAAGTCTTCTGATACACCTTTGTATTTCTAATCTTCTGGTAAGAATGCTGATAGCGGTATCTACACTTGAACATAATCTTCAAGCACATAACAAATGTGAGTGCCTATAGGCACTGTGCAGACACAGATGTGTACAGCATATTCACCAAATTTTAGAACCACTGAAGAATATAACCTTATTTTCCCTCTCTCTCCAGGTCCTTTTGATCAGTATTCTATTATCCTCCTATGCTTGTTAGATACTTCATATAAGGCACAGCATGTAGTAACTACACCTGACTGATAAGAGACGTGAAATTACTTACTTAAAAGTTCAAGCTTATCTATAGTCTGCCAAGCCAAAACCAGGACCTAACTGTGTCAGTCAATGTTAAATGAGGCTAAAAATGAAGGTATTGTTTCCACGAAAAATCACCAGGTCCAGACCCCAAATTTTCTCATTAGAGACACAAATAAGAAAACTCAAAAAAAGAAAATTGGAAAGAACAAAAAAAAATTGAGCCTGATATATCTACCTAGCAGCTTGCTTGCAATGCAGGTTCCACCATAGCCTCAGAAATTCTGATGTGTTTTGACATATTTATCTGTGGGACTCTGCCATTGCATTACCATCTTCACATTATTTTACATCTAAATTGATTTCAATTACATAGACATTTCAAAACATTAATATTCATTTGAGATATTTCTGATATCGTCTCAGTGTGCTAAACTTTTCCAGGCTCTGGTTCATAATTAACCCACTCCACATGTAACTGCAGAGAACAACCCTATGAAATTCTGATTAGTATAAGAGCCTTTTTGCATATGCTCAAAGTTCCTGAATTATAAACATTCAATTGGCAAAAGAATTCACTCATGCAACTGTCCTACCAAGGTTGAACTTTAGAAGCCTTTCCCCCAGTCTTTAAGATTAAATAATTTAAGTAAGAAAGAGGCCCAAGCAACAGGTACACTCTAGACTATATTGAGAAAACAAAGAAGGAATTCCATTGTTCTTTCATGGAAATAAAAACCAGGACTAAGGAGCCTGGGATGGAAAGGAAAACACTACATAGTTTTAAAGGCTAGAAAGCTTTTCCCTCTGGTCAAGGGTAAAAACCTAATATTCCAGCTGGACAGGTCAACCACTAAGGTAAGGGACCATTGCTCAGAAAGGCAGACTCGCCATCTGCCATGCTAAAGAGGTAAGAGGAGTAATTTTTCTTTAATGAGAGAATGCACCATCTTTCCTGGAATGACCACTCCTTGTGCTGTTGCTACAGAGCTGCATGAGATTCTATTGAGTCGGCCTCTTTTCTGAATCCTTTCTCAGAAAGGTAGAATGTTTCCTTCTCTTTTATTTCTTTTCAGATGGTACCAAAACCTAAGTTTGCTTTCTCTAGTAGTTAGGGCTGTTCCACTCTTGGAATGCTTTTCCCCTGCCTTGAGGCCAGTTGCTGGCCATGTAAGTGATGGCCTCATGTGGTCTTTTCTCTTACTTGTTTTTCATCTTACTCTTCTGGGAAGCTGCCAAGAATTACAGATTGCCCACCCTTTTAAGCTCTAATAAAATTGCCCTCAGTTTATTTTTGAGTGTGTTCTTAAATTGTTTTATTAATGACTGAGAGCCCCAAAAGAGAACCCCACTTTCCCTGGTAACTTGTAGTTACTAGGGAGGGGGTCATCAAAATTTGCAGTAACAACAACTTAATCCCTTATGTGAATTTCCTAAAAGACTTTTATGATAGCAATAGATTACGTATGCAAATTTATAAACAAACAAGAACAAGCTAATTTGATTGATGCAGAGTCAGCAAGTACAATTCCAGAAGCATCAGAGAGAGGAAACAATAGGAATGACCCAGTCCACAGTCATGGAATTGTGAAGATTTGTAGCAATGTTGTCTAAATTTCATTGAACACAGGAATTTTCATGTCTCCTCTGGGACATATGCACATTGAACAAATCAGTTTCTAAAGTAATCAAAAGGTAGAAGGTGATAAGAAAAACCAGCTCTGGTTATTTTAGCATTTCATTTAGATTTTGAAATTTACCTGAATTTTCAAAATAAAAGGTTTGGGGATACCTTTCTTTAGAGGGTTAATATGGGGTGTGAGTCTAGGCAACACTGCGCTCTTTTCATCTTCTCTGTGATCTGGGATGACCCTCCCTTCTCAGTAGATGCTTCTATGAGGCTCAGCTGCATCCTGCATTGAGGTATAACTTAGAACGTTGAGGGAAAGAATTGAAGTAGGTGTCTCACTTGTAGCAAGAGCTTATCTGAGACCTGGGATGGTTCCTTGAAGTTGTAATAGAAGAGAAGGTACCTGATGTGGGATTCCCTTCTGTATGCTGTGATTATAATTAATGAATAAAGAAACTGCTTTGGACTTATAGCAGGGCAGAACTTAGCTAGGCAGGGAAAAGTAAACTGAATCCTGGGAGAAAGAAGGGCAGAGTCAGAGAGAAGCCATGTAGCCCCTCTGGACATAGATGCCAGAACTTTACCTGGTCTCATGTTGATACATAGATTACTAGAAATGGGTTTACTTAAGATATAAAAATTAGCCTATAAGAAGCTAGAGCTAATGGGCCAAGCAGTGATTTAAATAATATAGTTTCTGTGTAATTATTTTGGCTCTGAGCTGCTGGGTATCTGGGAAACAAGCAGCCTCCTTACTACAGCTACCCTTGGAGAGACAAATGGTCCAGGAGTACTGGAACGCAAGCTAGGAGATGCAGAGGAACCATCAGTTCCACGTGGTAACTGCAAGCTTGATCTTCCCTTAGCCTGCAGGAAGTTATATCTGCTAGAAAATAGGTAAATTTCAAAATCTAAATGAAATTCTAAAATAACCAGAGCTGGTTTTTCTTAACGCCTTCTACTTCTTTATAAACTGATTTATTTAATGTGCATTTATTTAATGTCCCAGTGAAGACATGGGAATTCCTGTGTTCAAAGGAATTTAGATAACATTGCTGCAAATCTTTACAATTCCATGACTGTGGACTGGGACATTCCTGCTAAGGGTCTATTGTTTTCTCTCTCTGAGGCTTCCAGAATTGTACTTGCTGACTCTGCACAATCAAATTAAATTCATTGAAAAGATGTGAATATGGTGGACTAGAAATTTGGCCAAGTTCACACAGCTAAGTTTGTTTGTTTCCTATTCATTTCTTTCTTTTCATTAATTTTCTTTCTAAGAGGCATACTTTATATTAGCAAAGCAGTTTGCATATTAAGTAACCCTATAGTAAAAACAAATTCCAAAATCTATCCATCAAAATAACTCTTTAAAATTACTTTTTCTAAGTGAGCCAATGTAACAAATTTCTTCTGTGGCTAATCATATCAATTGCTACTGCCAATTGATCGATGGAATTAAAAAGAGAGACCACCTTTCCCAATCCCTGCTTCAAAGGGAAAACACATGTTGGATGATTCTCTGGAGTATAAAACTGTTGTCAGTATGACAGTAGCTAGAGATTTGAATTCATGCACCCACCATTTTCAAGTATTGTCAGCTGTAGGTAGCATCCAGGTTACCTAGACGGGGGGGGGGGGGTGTTCTTGTCTCCTTTCAGCTAGAGCTCCACATCTGGTACAGATCCATGCAGGCCCTCTACATGCTGCCTGGGTTTATGTGCCTGGCTCCTGTTTGGTTTAAAGGGCCTTGCTTCAGGAGGGGGGAGCTTGGTTCTGCCTCAAGTTGGTATGCCAGACTTTGCTGACTCCCCAAAGGAGGCCTTACCCCCTCTGAGGGGTGGATAGGAGGTGGGATGGGGGTAGGTGGAGAGGCAGGAGAAGGGGAATGAGGAGAACTGGTGTTGGCATGTAAAATGAACAGGTTTTCTTTTTTGTTGTTTTTGTTTGTTTTAATATCCCAATCAAAGTTTTTCCTCCCTCACTCCCCTTGCCCGCCCACCTATCCATCCCTCCTCCTCTCTTTCTCTTTAGAGATGGGTGGACCTCCATGGATATTAGCCAGCCATTGTATCTCAACTTTCAGTGATATTATACTCCTTCTCTTCCATAAAGGCTGGATGAAACAACCCAGTAGGAGGAAGGGGTCTCAAAAGCAGGCAACAGAGTTAGAGATAGCCCCTACTCCCTCTGTTTGGAATCTCACAAGGAGACCAAGTTACATAATTGCAACATATATACAGAGGGTTTAGTCAGTTCCATGTGAGCTTCCCTTGTTGGCAGTTCAGTCTCTGGAGCCCCTATGAGCCCAGGTTAGTCAGTTCTATGGGTTTTCTTGTGGTGCCCTTGATCCCACTGATCCTGCAACCCTTCCTCCTCTGCTTTCTTACATGGCAAGCTTTTTCCTCCCCTGTCCAGAATTTGGTAAGATGCCACACTGTTTATGTTTTGGTTTCTCAGCAGTTTCCATTTAACCATTAGGGACCAGTCTAACCAGCTTTGCCTGTGTTAGACTGCTCTGAACAAGAACCCTGCAATTACCTGACCTTGGGAGATACCAGCTCACTGTAAACTGAATTTATTAATTAATCCAAATTTCAGAGAAAACTGATGTGACAAGGTTATCCACATTATTACACAATTTTTACCTTCAAAAGTTTTTAGCCTTAACTTGCTATAAGACAGAAATATACAACGCTGAAAATAATAACAGGGTCCCTAAGAAATTTGTTAGCATATTTTTAATGTGAAAGAGAATTTTCTACAATAAATGCAGAAATCCAATCAAGGTTCTTTGCAGGAAAGGAGGCCAGAAAAATGTTTTCTCATTTTTCATAGGGTGACAGTACGGTCAATAGTAAATTTAAATTAGATAGGCTGGGATCACGGACATACAGCTCTGGCAGCAGGACCATTTAAATGGTGCCCATTAATATAAATTTAATGTTTGAGAAAGTACAAAATGCTTTCTTCCACTCCTTTACTTTCAGAAATTGACTTTAATCATATTCCCTGATCCCTTTGGAGAATAAAAGTGGTCCTCAGCAATTTACATTTGGCTTCTGGATTATTTCTGCATTTTATGTGAAGCAGGATGCCGATTTTAGGAGAAGTTAAGTTGCAACTCCCAGACAGAAGCTTCCATTTCAAAATCACGCTGTCAGTACAGGCACTGAGGCCCATAAGCCCTGAGAAAAATTAACGGGGTCTACGCTTTGAACTTGACAAACGTGTCCACGAAAGCCCCAATTGTGGATAACCTTGTCTCATGAATCAGTGAGACCTGAATTTGTTCACTTTGCTATTTCAGAGGGATTGCTAATACAGAACTGCAGTGTTTAACATAGTGTCCGACATGCTTGAGGAATAGAGGTCAGAGAAAGAGCCTCTGGCCCTCAGGGTTTGCTACTAGCTCTGAGATTCACAGAAAATGCTGTAGGCAACCATAGTGCCCTCAGCACAGAGGTGAGTTACTATCAGGACAGTGCCTTGAAGCCTTGGGAAATCTCTCTTCAGCTGAAGGCCACATATTTGACCAGTGTGCCTAGCAGAGCCGGAGATACAGTAATGAACTCCTCCTGTTCTTTCACCTTTCAAATCCTAAGTGAGCAGTGATCATTAAAAAAAGAAAAAGAAACAAAGGCAAAAAAAGACATGTGTCAGATGGGAGTACCAAGACTGTATCCAGGCAGGAAAAGATCCCAAGATCCTACAAGATTTTACTTTTACAGCTGACAGGTCTGTGTTGGAAGTTTGCCTTGTAGCAACCGGAGCCCAAGAGGTGATGTGGCTAAAACGTGCTTCCGGTACAATAGGAAACTTGAATTGGAAGCCTATTCTTGCCAATCAAGTGTCCCTTTGGGGAAAAAAAATGCTGTGGGTATGAAATAAAAAGATGCAATTTCAAGACATAATGTGAAATGTCCTTGGTAGAGGAGTGAGATTAACCCCCATCATGAAATCTGTATGAGGGTTCATGAAGCAAAGGCACTCATACAGCAGTGACTACTGCCAAGCCAACCTAAGAGAATAGCAATGCACTGCAGGGATAGGAACTATGAAACCAGGAAAATGAGTTCCATTAGAAACTTAGGCAAGTCTCCTACTCTCTGAGGAGGCAATGTCAACAGGACCCACTGCTCC
The DNA here is from genome assembly GCF_014885135.2 of Alexandromys fortis. NCBI lineage: Eukaryota > Metazoa > Chordata > Mammalia > Rodentia > Cricetidae > Alexandromys > Alexandromys fortis. The sequence continues at coordinate 18,235,832 of NW_026067944.1, read as the reverse complement.
TTAGTCTGACTAGTCCTCCAAGGTCACTGCACAATTCAGGAAAAAAGAAAAAGAACACAAAAAGAAACTTGACATCTTGCTATTTCAGAGTTAGAAATAACATTATTCTAACTTAGCGAATATTACTGTTCAAATACAGGTGGTAAATGAAAGCATTTTGGACTTTGGGCTTTCTGTCAAAAGCCCATTAAAGTCTATGGTTTTTTTTAAACCATAAAGTCATATAGACGAAGAGTGTTGGAAATAAACAAATGTAGTTTAAGAAGCCAGGAAGCCACTGGATGAATGATGAATTACTTGGCAACTATTAAAAAACTTGCACGCTCAGGCAGCAGGAGGAAAAGCGGAGGAGTTACCTGGCAAATGTGACAGAGACTCTGAAGACCACAGTCTACTAGCTCAAGTCTCAGGAAGAATGGGGGAGCAGGAAGGAGGGAACAATGATACGAGCAACAGAATGGCTTGAAAGTCAAATTTAACAGACAGATTTCCCGTACCACCCCCAACTAAAGGAAGCTGTCTGGCCATACTTGGCTTGCTCTGGAGGACTTTCCTCTGAAGAGAGGAAAAGCCGTTTCTGGGCTGGAGATGCATGAATAGGCAGCAGCACCATAATGCAAACAGGAAAATCAATGCTGCTTAGGATGGAGACACATTCCCAACATGCTTCCCGGCAGCCAACCTTGCCCGATCAGCCCTTCAAGTCCAAGAGAGAAGCTTTGAAAGCATGCTCCCAAAAGATTTCACAAGGAAACTTGCCAGTCAAATTACTCGAAAGCCACCATTCCCCTTTCCTCCCACACATCCACAGAGGTCCCACGCAGGACTCTTTGAGACACATTCCTCCAATAAAGATATTTGAGGCAAACCCCTAAGTTTGCCAGAGTAAAAAGAAAGACTATCTAGCGGCACTTTCAAGCTCAAGATGGTGGCTTCACATAGGAACAGGGACAGGTTCCATGTCAAAGCTGAAACGGAGAGCACACCCAAGCTGCTCTCACCCTATTGAGAGAGTCGTTAAATAACTGTGTGGGGAAACTGAGTCATAGTGGCAGAGTAACAGCAGCAGCAGCAGCCATCAAAGAAAGCAGTCTGACTTAACCTCATCTGTAGGCAAAGATAAACTGTAAAAGAAGTGAGTAAATTAAGGATGTGTCAAATCCTCGTAACAGATCACTGAGTGTTCAAATAAAATTGTAGCTTTTGTTAAGTGCCTAGCTCTTGGTTGTTTGAACTTTCTGTAGTTCGCCTTGCGCACAATTCAGGGACATAGCTCACATGGCAGAGAGATGGCCGCTGTGGCCACTTTGCAGATGAGATGCAGCCATATCTCCTTTCCTGTCCTGGTCCCCTGCATTCCTCGTCATTAATTCCTTGAACATGCAAAATCCAGAGGAAATCGTCCATTGGCAACACTTTCTAACTCTTATTAAATTTCTGACTTTTTAAGTTTTAAATTACATCCTTTGCGAGATGGTATGGGCAATTCTCTGCAAATAGTCTGCAAAAAATAAAATTAATCTTTAATAATTGAGAAGAGTAGAGGCAGCTCGGAATGCGATGAGAACAGAAAACCTACCTATCCATCTGGTATAATTCGTGCCAGCCATCCCAATGAGTGCAAATTTAATACAAGGGCACTTCCACCGTCAAAAAAGAAAAAGCCAGATTACCTTGTCACCACTTTTCAGAAATTGCCTTTGGTATTTATACCACAGTGGGACCTACATGACAGGAAATTTTAATAATATCTCCACATTTAAACCAGGGCATATGCTTCCTAGCTGATTTTCTGGCTGCTAAAGGCACCCAAACCTCTCTCCTTCTTCATATCTGAAACCCAGGTCAGATAACACAGGACAAACTGCCACAAAATGACTCCTGTAGAATCCCTACAGTCAGAGTGAGAACCTAGTAATGCTCCAGTCTCATCAACCTCCCAAGGACTTCTTAAACAGATGGCATGTGATAATGCCCTGATTTAGTGCATGGGATCTGAATATCAGAGCATTGTAAATGTCTTAGTGCTACAGAGTCCAAGCAAAAAAGCAAGAGACATGGGTTCTCAGAGACACAGAAGGGAAAGCAGGTTAACCTTAAAGATAGAAGTTCACAGATCTTAAGATAAAAATTGTTTCTGTTTCGTATTAGAGTAGAATACACTTGGAAGGAGCACAGATGTCCTTAGATCTGTGAAGTTATTTTATTATTTCTATAATTAACTTTATAAATTTTAATTTTATGTAAAGCATGATGTTAAAACATTATGAAAAGAGTGTGTCTGACATCTTCAATTCTGGGGGGTGGGGGGTAAGTAGAGCTGTTACATAAGAAGAGTCACCCTAACTTCAACAAGATGAGGACAGTATTTTCCTCTCACAGGACTGAGCGCTCAACACCACAACTTCTTGAAGGCCCTTGCTTCTCTGAGCTGACTGGTTTACCATGCTCATCGTCTGTCAATGGGCTATATGTATATTATGGGCTCCAGCTAGCACAGTTAAAAAAAAAAGAAACACCCAAAATGTACATAAGAAGCAAATCTTTTCCATGGTGCTATCTTATAAGCACTGGGCTGCAATTTCCAGCCTCATCCTACTGAATAGATTCTACTACTTATCCCAATACATAGGGGACATAAATGAGCTGAACACAAAAGAATCTCAGGAAAAATTTGAATTTGGTTGTTCAAATACAAGAGTAGGTCATTGACTAGATATATGGAAATATAGAATCTCTCCAAGGCATCAGTTTTCTCATTTGTAACCTAAGATCCAATATTTACTTTTCAATATTGTGATGTTCACAGATAGCAGCATAGAGATCTATTGAGTAAAACAATTCATCAAAAATTTGTAACTTTAATAACATCATTTTGGTGTCTTGGATATCTTTGCAGGAATGGTTAACTAATGCTGTGTAAAACCTTCAAATACTAGAAGAGCACAGTTGAGCTCTTCCATGCTACCCCTTTCCGTTCCCTCTACCTTACCCTCTGCAGAGGCATGGGAAGGTGTGCTCAGGCCTGTTGAAGGAGGCCACTTGTTCATTTCCCAGATGGCCAGCCCCCAAATAATCACACAGAAACTCTATTAATTAAATCACTGCTTGGCCCATTAGCTCTAGCTTCTTATTTGCTCTTATTTATTAATTCTTACATATTAATTTAACCCACCTCCATTAATCTGTGTATTGCCACATGACTGTGGCTTACCAGGTAAATTTTCCTCTGGCTCCAGCAGGGCTAAATGGCTTCTCTCTTACTCTGCCTTCCTTCTCCCAGCATTGAGTTTAGTTTTCCCTGCCTATCTAAGTTATAGGTCCAAAAGTTATAGGTCCTACAATGTTATAGGTCTAAAGCAGTCCTTTATTAACCAATGGTAGTCACAGCATACAGAGGAGAATGCCACATCACATCCCTTTTTCTGTTTAAATAAAAAAGAAGGTTTTAAGTTTAACATAGTAAAATTATATCTAAAAAAACAGGTATAAAGCAAGAATTACAGTTACAATATTTATATATACTTTATCTTTTATTATAACTAAGTAAAACTATAATTATTCTTCAACTCCATCAAAGACTTTAGAAGGATATAATATTATCTAAGTAAACAGGAATTATATTGTAAGCAACTTCCAAAACTCTAGAATTGACAGAGACATCTTGGTGCCTGGACAGTCACCCAAAGTCCTTCTGTACCATTGGGACATCCATCTTCAGCCTACAGGCCCATAGTATCCAGCAGAATTTTCCAAGAAGCAGGAAATTTCAAAGACAATTCTACCTATATTGGCAGTTTGTCAGTCACTTTTTTTCTGTATCCTGCAGAATGTCTAGCAGTGTCATTCATGAAACAGGAACCCTAAAATATTGTCTCACCTTTAAGAAAGTTTAGCAATTATGTTTCTGTGAGTCCTGCATGTCCAGTTCATCAAGCAGTACAGACAAGATCAGTTTCTTGCCCAAATGGCTAACAAACTCCATTAGGAGCCTCTTTGATGCCCATCTTCCTCTTGAAGTTATTGGTGCTTCCAGGAGCAGATGTGTCTCACTGTCATGAAAATCCTAAATTCTTAAACATTTTAAATGTCATATTCTGTAGTCTTTGAAAATTTTGAAAAATGCCTATCCATCTGAAATACATCTCTGTACATCTAGAAAATCTAACTAACATGACTACAAGCTTGACTATTATAGATGACTATCTGTTATCCCATATTTCTTAATTATACATTACATTTTTTAAATGAGCTGCACAAACACAATAACTTAATCAAGAGCAGAAATATACATATAACAGGATTGACCTTAAATTTACATCAACAGAGTAAGATCCATACCAATGCAAAGTATCCAGCTCTATAGCATATCTCCCTTTAAATGTAAAGAAACATTTACAAACAATATTTGAAAATATGGGCATAGTTCTTCTCTAAAGTGCTTCCTGCTGTTTATTGGGCAAAGTAATTTTTGAGGGTGTTCACAGAGACCTTTTTGGGGATCTTAGTCCATCAAACCACATTAGTCTGGAATGAATCCACAGGTTCTCATTTTCCATGGAAACAAAGCAGAACCTCTTTTGCAAAGTAACAAATCCTTTGACCCAAATTTTGTAATCAAGATACCTTTAAAATATATATGTAGGTTCAGCTTAGCAGCCAATACAATGAAATGTCTCTCTGTACTTAGCTCATTTATAGTCAAAAAATTCAAAGAAAACACAATAATATACATAATCTGGACTCTCAGTGAATTTTCTATCTTTATGTGGCTTTTTTTACTCTATTACTTTTTAATATTTATTTTATTTTCTTTATTCCTTTAATCAATAATTGTCTGTACTCTGTCTCTTTAAAGACTGTGTTTTATTTTTTAAAACTATTTACTTCTTTTATAACTCTTTTGCTTCTCTCCCCCAATCCTACGTACATTTATTAAAAACTGTGACCCATTTAGAGGACCTTTCCATCTGAATTTGTCTTTATTGTGTATTTATAATTATTTTCTGACCAGGACGGTTTCATAAAACCTAAGCACTTCTTAAAAACCTAAGCTACAGTATTACTAGGGTATATATGGCCCTGACTGCTTGCTCCACACAGTCCAACATGGTAGAAGTACAATCACCACTTCTGCAAGCCATGCACATTGCCCCAGTTCCAAGATTGCAGAGGGTCTATGTTAAGCCATTAAGCAGTTGTAGCACTCGGCTCACAAAACTCCTTTTAAATGCTTGGCCTCCTGAAAGAGCCAGAGGTCATGCTGGCAGCATGGCCCAGAAAGCCAGCATTCTAAAATGGCTTGACTTTTTTCCTGCTACTGCTGAATCAGGAAAACCTCTCTTAAAGGAGCTGCAGCATTCTACCAGCAAACAAAGCCCATGGCGGGGGGAGGGGGGGTGGTGCAGCTAAACTTTGTTTTTTGGTGTCTAGAATTCCTTTCCAAGCTTTCTTAGGTTTAATGTGGATTTAGTCAACCACATTGGTGCAAATTTGTTGGAAGCTACTTGTTGGTTCCTGTCTGCTCAGCCCAAAAATTATCACACAGAAACTGTATTAATTAAATCACTGCTTGCCCATTAGCTCTAGCTTCTTATTTGCTAACTCTTACTTCTTAATTTAATCCATTTCTAGTAATCTGTGTATGGCCATGTGGCTGTGGCTTGATGGATAAAGTTCTGTCCTGCTCCAGCAGGGCTACATGGCTTCTCTCTTACTCTGCCTTTCTTCTCCCAACATTCAGTTTAGTTTTCCCTACCTATCTAATTTCTGCCCTGCTATAGGTCCAAAGCTGTTCTTTATTAACCAATGGTATTCACAGCATACAGAGGAGAATCCCACATCACAAGCCACATGACTGGCTGTGCAAACCAATATCTGCCTTTACTCCTCATCAAAACAATGGCCTTACCTGCCTAATAGAAATTTTCCATAATGTGTACTACACTTCTCTATAAAAAATGCAAGTTCCGGCTTTTGTTGTGACAATTTCAAAGAAAGACAGCCGAATGGAAGCAGAACCATTCCACTAGTGTTTGTTTCTTTACTTGTTTTCATAGACTGAAAAAAAAACTATGCCCACCAAGTCCTCCCCTCTCAGTATGCATGCCCAGATACTATGTGATCCATCACTTTCTCCTTAAGAGCTGGAGTCTCTGTCCCTGCTGGGAAATCCTGGACAATCTCGGGTTTAATTATCCAAGAAGTGATTTGATGGAGTTTAGGAGTCTAGGCAGATCTCAGTGGGACTGAAAACTCTGGCTTCACTGTCTCTCGGCACTGTCTGCAATGACCACAGAAGGTAGCAGTAGATCTGGCAGATGTGGAAAGCTTTCATCCCCAGACAACAGTCAGTATTCTATCCCACGCAGATGACTTAGGCCATCTCCGTCCTGTGAGTCCAGGAAACTGTCCAACTGAATGGACCTGTTCAGGAAAATCCTGGTGACATCACCACCAACATAAAATGCTACTAAATAACAAATTGTTGCAGTCATGAGTCATAGAGCTATGAAAGAATGTGCAACACAATATAAAATAGTATTGCTCTGTGAAGAAATACATTGAAGACTTTACTGTCTTTGACCTTGTGTGTGTTAGGGAGACAGTCACAGTCCTAACACATGATGAGCTTTTGATGATTCTTTGGAAATTGAAAGAATGAATTAGTCACAAGTGGGCTACCTTAAAACTCAATAAAGATCTGGGATTTGTAATCTCCAACATGCAATCTTCACCAGCGTTGAACTCACAGCACCATCTATTGGCCAGTCAGATAATTTTGAGTAGACAAAAGTAGAGATAAATTGATACTTGTAATAATTCAAGAACAATTTTAAATGAACCACGTGTGTCCTTTAAAGAATAAAATCACAGAGACACACTTTCCTCTATATTTGTTATCCTATATAACAGGATTATAGTCAACACAAAATTTCCATTATAGTATGGTTATTTAAAAAATCTACTCCAGCCTGGTGTAGTGCTCTCATCTATAATCCTAGCAGTTGAAAGGTAGAAGCCAGAGACTCAAAAGTTCAAGACCACCCTGGCACATGAGTATACTTCTTAAAAACTTTCTTTTTATTTATTTATTTATTTATTGTGTCTTTCACACCATGCCTTCTGATTTTGCCCATCTCCCCCCCCCAAAATAAATCAAAATAAAACAAAATAAAATTTAAGAGAAAGGGGGTAAAAAAGGAAGAACAGGAACTGCAATGTGACATAGAAAGTCTGCAGTAGACTCCTTTATCTATACATTTTTACATGCAGGCATACATAGCAAAAAATCGTTAGTCTGATTCCAGGTCCCTGGTCTTTGCTACATAATGGACACTGGGCCCTCACTGGGATTCTTCCTGGGCATCCCATTGCTGCCCTGGGTCTGCAGGACACCACCCTCCACCTGTGCTCCAGCAGATCACATATGAGTGGAAGTTAGGGTAGGCCAATTCAATCCTATTTCTGGGCCTGGGCCATTGCAAGGTTGGTCAGCCCACCAATTCTCCCTTGTTTACTCCACTAGGGAGAGCTTTCCAGTGTTGTCCTGGCTAGTTCACCCCTTGCAGCATCCAGCAAGGGGCAGCCAGAGACTCAGCTTGTTCTCCGGCTTTCATGTTCTCAAGGCTGGCTCTTCCACACCTACACTTTCCAGGCCAGCTCTATTGTGTTGCCCTGGTGAAGGGGCCACTCTCCTGAGTACCACAGCTGTTGAGGGGAAGGAACATGTTCCCATCTTGAGCAAGCAATCAAGGATCTTTTTGTGAAAAGTTATTTCATCTACTTTTTTAACAACCGTGTTTCCTTTTTCTGTTTTTGGGGGGTTTCTGTTGCCTTGAGACTACGTGGAAACCGTGTTTTGTGTGGGAGGAAACTCTAATTAAGACACCTTGTAACACAAGAGGTGCTCTGTACAAATATTTTAAAAAGAGGACTTTGAGCCTGGTGAAATAGGGCTTTTGTAGCCATTCTCGAAAGAACAAGATAATTGATGGTTACTGCACACATAGAATTTGTATACTTGAAATTGTAATCAAGGAACGTTATCTGTTATCCGGAGTTCTTTCCAAACACTCAAAAATGGGAAGCAGTGAGGAAAGAAGAGAGATAAGAAGGGTATAAAGAGCAGAGAAAAACATGTCTTTCAGATATGTAAAAATGGCTTAGCCAGGTTCCCCACTATACCTAAAAGCTGCACTTGCTAACCAGGACTCGGTGACATCATTCACTCAAGATAACCAGACACAGTCCTGGAGTTCCATGATGCCCAGTGGGCAGTATATAATCAGAGACCAAGAGCATTGCTCTGCCCTACACATCTGGAGAGAACTACCTTAATCTTCCCTTCAACTAGAGAATCTCTCCTGGGTCCTGACCTGTTAGAAACTGGACCTGGCCTTCACCTATGAGCAGTCTTGGGGAGACAGGATTTAGATCACAGGTAGAAATTCAGAGTGCGAACGTAGTGTAATGACCCTCAGCATAATAAAATATAACATTTTTATGCTAACTACATCTGACAGTATAACGTCGTCATACTAACTACGTCACAACAAAGGTAAAAAGGGAATAAAGTGGAAAGAGAGAGGAGAAAAGAGAATAGAAGAATGGAGAAAACAGAAAGAGAAACGGAGTCTGAAAACACTACCTGAAAGTTTATATGCTTCCATTCATCTAAATACTCTAGAATGTACCTCAGGCCAAGTGAAGACCATGGGATATGTTTTATCACTTTAATCATCACAGGTTTTCTATTAATTTGAGAAACAATTTTTTGTCAAGACTTCCTTCTATTTCCTCCTCAATGATCTGGCCACCTTTATTTTTACAATATTCTAATACATTCTCTATATACCAGTTTGTTGTTTTTTTTAAACAAATCTTTATCTTACCATTAATCAGGTTAAAACTGGTGGAGATGGATTCTGCTGGGAGGCACAGTTGGGTATCTATTAAACCCTTCAGTGACTTTCTAATGGCTTTAGATGAAAGACAGAAGGTTTAACAACCCTCATAAGTTTTTAGAAAGCACTTCACACTGCGCCTGAAATACAGTAAGGGCTCTGTAAAGTGTACCTATCACTGTTGTTACCTGGATCAAAATGTCAGAGATCTGACTTGTACATATTTCAGTCATTACATTAAGAGCAGTTATAGCTTTCATATAGTTATCATCAAATAGAATTGTTGATGATAAAGACAAATAGTCACTCTTCCTGATGGCTGAGAAACCCATCTCAAAGCTATTTGTTTGCTCATTTGTTTGTGTAATAAATGAATGAACTTGAAACAAGTGAGTCATGGATTCCTTTACAGGCACACGATTTGGTAGAAGAGAAAGAGAAGCCTGGAAACAGATTTCAATCTCTCTCACTTTCCATCCAGTGCTGCCTGTGATCAGCTCACACAGTGGAACCCTAGCATAGCTAACCATCACTGCATGCCTTAGAAGGACATGCCTGGAAAATTCAGACCCCAAATGCCCAGTTCAAGAAGAAGTGGGAAAACACTTTCTATCCGATCCTACTGACTTCCTTGAATTCATTTCATCAAGCTGCATTTGCACTTACTGGAAGGGACTGCAAGGAGATTACCTATGTATGAAGGCTGCTAATATGTGGTATTAAAAATTAATTCCAATTCTGAATAAATTGAACAAGAGGGGAACTTATCAGCCATCTGCTACTGAGTTTTCTGTTGTCCTGGTTACTTACATTTATGCTAATGAAAAAATCAACCCTCAGGGCCCCACAAATCTCTCATTTCTTTCTTTCTTACACATTCTCACTAGAGAGCCTTAAATTATGCTTAGAGGGTTACAAATTCAATTTCGGTGAACAAGTATAAAAAAGTAAGGGCCTGAGGAAGAACGGGACCTGGCATCCTTAGAGAAGTCCTAAGCAGATATGACCTTGGGTTGGGGGAGGGGCTGGTAACCTGTGACTTAGATGAAAAATGAGCTCAGGCTTACATCCAAGTCCTGGTTTCTTTGAGTCCAATCCCACTGTTAACCCAGTGGTGTGGTGTTAGCTTTTTCTCTGGCTTGGCATGAGTTTCCTCACTTCTCAAAGACATTCCATGTCTAGTCTCACAAGTTACCTGCAGGACGATTTCAAACTGTCTAAAACAAAGAACTCTCTCATTTTGGCTTCTCACATACTACACAGCTAAACTGACTGTTCTCTTTTCACTGTTTATTGACAAGTCGAATAAAACTTTTACCTTTAAAAAGATAATATTTGGAAGAGTACATTTCCTGTAATTTCATTTAATAAGTACAAAGGAGAGCTAGGATCAGCAAAGAGGATACATTAGAGGTGCATACATTACCAGATCAAAGATATATTAATATTTAATACAGAGTCTCGGGCATAAAGAAATGAAAAGCCATTTTTTTCTTGAACAGTTCACACATTGTACCAAATTACCATGTGTTTTATGTTTTTTCAGTAGCATAAAGCATGAAAACAACATCCATCATTGGTAACCACCTCATTAATGGATCCTGGTTTTCCTCAAGCAGTGGGTGAACAAAAGGCAGTTCTGAGAAGAGCTTGCTCATGTCTTCTTGAGCATCTCCTTCTGCAGAGCACTTCAAAGAGGTGTGTGTGTGTGTGTGTGTGTGTGTGTGTGTGTGTGCACTTATAACATTCATCTAGAAATGAACACCATATGAAAGCATGAGGATCAGGCATAACAAGTTCGTTTTCATCTGGCACATTGGTGAGAATAACACTTTGATGAAATCTTCTACAAAGATTCAACAACATGCTTGATAATGACTGTAAAGACTTAATTAATTTTTACTACAAAGTGTCTATTTCTTCTCTGGTTGAATTCTTTCTAAAGTAATTTGTAACCATTCTTGTGAAATGTCACACTGTGAAGTATGCAAAACATGTATACAGAGTATGGTGAATAAAACAAAGCAAACACCCATGTACCTTCTAACCAGGTCAAACATGGAACACTGCAGACACTGTTGACTTCCACATGAATTTCCTTTTGAACACATCCTTCTTCCCCACACTCCCAACAGCATAAACACTGCCATGAATAAAAATACTATTCTAAAAAATATGTGTGTGTCTATCTCCCTGAATGTATGTCTGTGCATCATATGAGTCCCTGGTTCTTGCAGTAGTCAGAAAGAGGGCAATGAATCCTCTAGGACTGAAGCTACAGATAAGCTGACATGTAGGTACTGGGATGAAAACCTAGGTCCTCTGGAAGAGCAATAAGTGTTCTTTACCACTGAGCCATCACTCCAGCTATAATGACAAATATTCTTAAAAAGGTTTGAAAAAGGACAAAAAATGTCTCTGCCTAAAAGATAACAGGAATGTGAGAATCCCACAGAGAATTGGCCTTCAATATTAAGTTAGAAGTTTTTTTTTATCAGAAAACTTACTTTCCATTTTATTTTTTCATCTTTGTATTTTTTAAGATATTTATGGAATGTACTCATGAATTTACAAAATTACTGAAATGTCTGCTTATAAAAGTATATTTAAAAATATGAATTAATAGAAGCATCATTTTTCTAAAAGTTTACATTTGACGGTTTAAAAATATAGCAGAATAAATTTTTTGTTTTCATTTGTTAATTTAAATCTAGTTTTAAAAAAAGCAAAGTTCTCTGCAAACTGTTTTCTGTCCTAAAATTCTTAAGAACAATTATAATTCCATGTTTCTCTCTCTAAACTATATTAAATCATATTTTATCTCATGAAAAGCATCTATAAATGCATTAGTGGTTAGCATCTGAAATTAAAGTGAGTCACTGTATACAGGAAGAAAATATGTAATCTCAGTCTCTACTAAAATTCACTCACAGTACCCAGTGAGCTTCCAGTGACTTAATCTAAATGTCATCATGATTGCAAGAAGATGATCTTAACTCTAGTTTCTGTTTGGTTCTACTCCTTCTGAGTTATGACAGCAGAGAAGTTATCCTTTGAAATAGTACAGTAAGCCATAGATTTTTCTATTCAAGCCCTTACAAAATACCAAGTGCTGCAGACTGGGTGTGTATATTCAGTGTTGTTTCATCAATATTAAACATGTCTTTTTACATTCATGACAGGGAGATTAATGGGATTACGAAGGAAAGGTAATCCCTAGACGTAGCTAAGAATTTGATCCTAGCTTTTGATCCGAAGAACATATTCCAGAACTACTTTCTTCATCTCTATATATTTTCTTCTCTAGAACACTAATTATATAAGCTAGGGCTAGGTCCCAGACAAGTGGGTATCATTCTTATTTTTCAGATATTACTAGTTTTAAAACTCTCCCATTCTAGATAGACTTACCCTGCTACTCCAGTCCTTCTCATGGAAACCAAATAAAGACTGTTGCATACATTCCTCCCACATTCTCTGATGTGGGATTCCCATCTATATGCTGTGAATACCATTGGTGAATAAAGAAACTGCCTACGCCTGTTGATAGGGAAGAACTTAGGTAGGTGGGGAAAACTAAAACAAATGCGGGGTGGGGAAAGGGAGGCAGAGTCAGAGAGAAGTCATGTAGCCTCACCGGGGACAGATGTTGGGAACTTTACCCAGTAAGCCACAGCCATGTGGTGATACAAAGATTGCTAGAAATAGGTTAAATTAAGATATAAGAGTTAGCAAATAAGAAGTTAGAGCTAATGGGCCAAGCAGTGATTTAATTAATAGTTTCTGTGGGATTTTTTTCATGGCTGAGCCGTCAGGAAACTAACAAGTGTCCTCCTTACAACAATTCTTTGCTTCCTGGCTGACCCTGGTATTCCTCTATGTGGCACCTCATGGTGTGTTATGCCTCTTTGCTCTAGAAAAGTGGGTATAAAAATAGCTTCATGACATTCATTTCTATGTCTATGTCTCACCGCTCCTTGGTTTTTAAGAAATTCTGAGTACATCTAAAATAATCCATGCTCTTCTTATGACCATAACTTCATCTATGTCTTACTGATACAAATACTCTGCAAATCATCATGTCTTTTCTCCGAGTCACATGTGGAAATGCATGTCTGTAATTCCAGGACCAGGTTGATCCAGGAGGAAAGCTCCAAGCTTGAGATCTGGCATAGCAAGATCTGCAAGACTCTCTCTGAAAACAACAACAAAAATGTCTCCTTTCTCCTACTTATTTTCTCACACTGTTTAGAAATAATGAAGGCAAAGATAATGCACATTTTTACTATATATTATAAACAAGAAAAATGATATTAAAGGCCAAATTAATGTAGATCTTTTCTAGACAGTGGCTGGTGGTATCCCAAGAAAGAATTACTTTGAGTATAATTACCCAAAAAGAACCTTAAAAGGTCTAAATGGAGTTTTAGATTGAGTTTTGAGGGATAAGTAGGTCTGTGATTCACACAGCCCTTTCCACCATCCTCTCTACATCCCATTGCACTTGTCTGTCTTGCTGTCAAACAGGAATGAACCACACGAGTCTCTTCACATGGAAAGCCCACATGTTTAGCTCCACAGGGATTTTCTATGCAAGAGTTTTCTTTAAAATAACTTTTTGGAAAATAATGTTTTTGCATTAAATATATTATAATCACAGTTTCCCCTCCTTTATCTCCTCCCAGATCCTCCTTAACTCCTTACCCACCCAATGCTTTCTCTTTAGAAAACAGACAGGAAAATAATTTAAAAAAGACTAAACAAAACAAAGAAAGAAATAGAAAAAAGAAAACAAAGAAAGAGCATGAGAAACACATAAGCAAGCAGAGACACACACACAAAACCCATAAAAACATAAGATTGGAAGCCATATTTGTGAAGGAATGCACCCCCCAACCTCAAAAAAAAAAAAAAAGAGCTGGGAGGTGGCCCACGCCTTTAATCCCAGCACTCGGGAGGCAGAGGCAGGGGGATCTCTGTGAGTTCGAGGGCAGCCTGGTCTACAAGAGCTAGTTCCAGGACAGGAACCAAAAGCTACGGAAAAACCCTGTCTCGGGGAAAAAAAAAAAAAAAAAAAAACAGGAGGAAAAGGAAAGAATACGAGAATAAGAGGGAATGAAAGAGGGAAGGAAGAAGAGAGGGAGGGAAAGAGGAAGGAAGAAAGAAAGGAAAGAAAGAGAAAGAGAAAGAAAAAGAAACCAACCACTTCCCCTTTGGGCTGCAGAGATGGCTCAATGATTAAGAACACTTTCTGCTCTTGCAGAGGACTCAAGTTCAGATCCCAGCAGCCACATCAGTCTACTCACAAACATCTGTAACTCCAGCCCCAGGGCATTTGATACCCCCTTTGAGCCTTTGCAGATATGCACACACGTACATACTCACACGTGCACATACCCACATACGGAAACATGCATACACTATATACATAATTTTCTGGGCCTGGTGGTGAATGCTTCTAACCCCAGCATGTGGAGGCATAAGTAAGTAAATCTCTGAGTTAGAGCCAGCCTAGTCTACATAGCAAGTTCAGGCCAGCAAGGGCTGGATAGTGAGACTACCTCAAAAATATTTTTTCAATTCAAAAGAAGAAAAGGAGCCACGTTGAACTTTGAATGTTCTATAAAGGTGATTACAGCTTCAGTGACTGGAGAGGTGGGGTTGTTGCAGGTCCAAAGCTTAATTTGTCTTGGGCTCTCTCTCTCTCTCTCTCTCTCTCTCTCTCTCTCTCTCTCTCTCTCTCTCTCTCTCGGTTTTTCGAGACAGGGTTTCTCTGTGGCTTTGGAGCCTGTCCTGGAACTAGCTCTGTAGACCAGGCTGGTCTCGAACTCACAGAGATCTGCCTGCCTCTGCCTCCCGAGTGCTGGGATTAAAGGCGTGCGCCAACATCGCCCAGCTCTTTAACTCTCTTGCTAGCCATTTTTTCCCCTCTTGAGTGTAGGGGCTAATATTGTAGTTATCAGAATCTCTTTAAGGATATTAACTTAGCACAGTTCTTGACCAACCATAAGGTCAAGGTCGTCTGAGACAATAGTAGAAATGTCCTCATTTTCCGTAATCTACCTATCCAAAGTTTCCACCAATACATTTGAAGTCTCTTGGCTATCTTTGTAACTATAAAACATCATGATACTGTTACTACATTGGAACATACTACTGGGGTAACATGAGTATTTTCAGGGTATGGTCACTCATGCTTGGCTCCAAAATAAATTATCTCTTATCTAAAAAAAAAAAAATTGGAAGCCATAATACATAAGAAAAAAACAGTAAGGTTTAAAAAACCATTCCAAACAAAGAATTAAGAGACAAAAAATCCTCATATAATATTAAGTTTATTTTGCATTAGCCATCTACTGCTGAGGATGGGGCCTGAGCAAGAATTCTTGTGCAAAAAGACAGCAACAGCATACTTCGGTGTGAGGCTTGGAGAGGTGAGAAAGGGTCATGCCTAAGAAAAAGAGTTTGAACATCTACCACTGTCAGTTAGACTCAAAGAACTCAGCTCCAAACCGAAGATCCAGCAGGATTCAGCAAGTAAGGGGATGCTTTATCTTGAGAGAGTATCACAACTTGAATGAACTTATCAATTTTGATAGCATTTCTTTAGAATGATATTGACTGAGAGTTTCAATAAAGAAAAATTTTGTCCTAGACCATGGGAGGAAATGGAACAAACATGAGTAAGTAGCTAAGGCAAAGATAAAAGAAAAAACTTGGAGACCTAAGAGAGAGTACTGGCCGTGGTTATATATCAGTTATAGGAAAAATAAAGATCGCCATCAAAAGAGAGGTATTTGGTTTCTACTGCATATTCTTCCCAATCTCTCACAGGAATAATCAGATGCCTTAACTGTCATACTTTCCCTGTTGATAAAATACCCTAACAAAAGCTATTTAAAAAGGAAAGAGTTTATGCTTGCTCACAGTTTAAGGGTATAATCCATTGTGTGTTGTAAGAGCTGTGGGCCACTTCCCACCGCCCAGCTCCCGCATGGCTAGCTTTACCCAAAATAACTACATGGAAACTGTATTCTTTTAAACACTGCATGGCCCATTAGTTCCAGCCTCTTATTGGCTATCTCTTACATATTGATCTAATTCATTTCTAATAATCTGTGTAACACCACAAGGTGGCTTACCAGAAAAGATCTTAACCTGTGTCTGTCTGGAATGGGAGAATCATGGCGACTGCCTGACTCGACTTCTTTCTCCCAACATTCTGTTCTGTTTTCTCCACCTACCTAATTTTCTGTCCTATCAAAGGGCAAAGGCAGTTTCTTTATTTAACCAATGAAATTAACACAAAACAGAAGACTCTCCCCCATCAATTGTATCCAGAAAGTCAAGACAACAGTAGCTTAAATCAACTGCTCACATCACATCCAAAATCAGGAAACAGCGAGTGATGAATTCATGCTGGCGCTTGGGCTAGCTTTCCTCTTTTTTATGCAAGTCTAGGACCCAATCCAGGAAATGGATTCACCCACAGTGGATGCTACTTCCAACCTCAACCACAATGATCAAGATAATTCCCCCAAAGACTGTCCAGCTGCTAACCTATAACCTAGGTAATCCCTCACAGGTATTCCTGGATGTTTAGCTCCTCTGTTACTCTATCTACTTGTCAAATTGCCATTAACACTAGCCAGTCAGAGAGTGCAATTACTATCCTGAAAAATCAGCAAGTATTCAAGAGGGTCCAGGAGAAAAGAGGTAAAAGTTCTCTTGAATATTCTGGTTCTTGATACTTTAAGAGCATGCCTTTCCAGATATGGACATGGGCTCCCAGTGGGTCCACAGTAGGGAGCCCCCCTCACAGAATCAGACAACTATAATATACAGTAAGTCAGGAACAGGAATGCAGAAGCTGGAAGACACACACTTGCTACATTTAACCAAGTTTGAGAGTCCACTTTCAAATCCTGTCTGAGAGGCAAAACAAGACAAATAGGAGTAGAGCAGAAGGGCAGCCAAGCGCCAGCTGAATCACATAGGAAAATGACTAAACACTTTGTGGAGACAATAACTGTCTCTCCAGTGTGAGATCTGAGACCCCAGGGGAATAAATTGAGTTTGCAAAGAAGGGGGGGCAGTAACTGGTTCAAAAATAAGAGTCCCCGAGCCTGCAGCACAATCTCCCAGCTGAAGGCTCCAGTGCTCTCAGCTGCTGGGTGCCCTGAACCAACTGAGCAGCAGAGAGGGAAATAGATGGTGTAAGTAGCAGGCAGCCTGTGGTAGAGCAAAATAAAATGTTACCGCTGCATTTAATTTGACTTCACTAGCAAGCCAGGCAACTGTTTGCTCTGCATAAAATAAGGCCTGACCTTGAGTTTCCATGGTCTTCACAAACAATATTTAGAACTGCTGGAGCTCAAACTCAGTATCCAGAGAGTTCAGAATCTTAAAAAATAATGATAATCTCAAATATGATAAAGAGCTCAGCCTCATTGTAGAGAAAGCTCCTGTGCTGCTGTGGAAGAGTATCCTGAGGGAAAAACCTACACCTGGATGGAGGTTTCATTTTGTTAACAACCCAATGAATTTAAAGGGAAAATATTAAACCACAAAGGTCGCCTGCTACTCAAAAGTAACTGTCTCGAATTATGTTACCGAATTGCCAGCCCAGAGGCTGATGTGGCTTTGGCCTAAAGGGGGCAGGCTAAATCTCAAGCTGTCAGCAGCATTTTGCAGGTTTATAAACATTTTCCACTAGTACTAGTTTTCAAGGCCTGAAAGGAGCAGTACCAATGGGGTCTGAAGGGCCACTGAGGTCGGGCAACATGTGGTATTGGGACATGGAATCCCCTGGAGTGTCTAAGAAGTGATTGGTTAATAGCTGTGAAGGTTGCAATAGAGACTTGGGGGTGGTAGAGCTCTCAGGATCTTGGGATGTCTCTGCCAAGGAGAGCTGCAGGTGTGAAGTGGAGCCAACCTAAAAGAGAAGCTGTGTGCGCTGCAGGTAGCAAATCAATCGATCAATCAAACAAACGACAACAATAATGTCAAGAACTTGGCTGTCTAAGTTTCTCTTCAGGCTGCTTCCAACAAAGCAAACTTAAGTAAGGGAGGGTTTATTGTAGCTTATAGACCAAAGTATAGTCTCTCATGATGTGGAAGTTAAGGCAGCAGGGACCTGAAGAAACTGGTCACATTATGTGACCACAAAGAGAACAATGGATGACTACATGATGCTCATGTCATTTCTCCTATTGCTGTAGCCCAGCATCCTGCTCAGGGAATAGTGCTACCTGCAACTGGTAGTCTCCCCACAATAAGTTTCTGCTGTACCAGTACCAATGAAAAATTCTTTTATGAAATGTTGTTAGAGGGCTGCTTGTTGGTTCCTGGCTGTTTAGCCCCGAAATAGTCTCACAGAAATTGTATTAAATAAATCACTGCTTGTCCCATTACCTCTAGCTTCTTTATTGGCTTGTTTGTTGGGGTTTTTGCCCTGCCCTTTACCCCACAACTGTTTAGCCCCAAAGAAAATCACACATAGGTCTCCATAAATTATAAGCTGATTGGCCCATTAGCTCTAGCCTCTCACTGGCTAACTCTCACATTTTGATTAACCAATTTTTCTGATATATGTTAGCCATGTGACTCAGTACATTTTTTCAGTTGGGCAGATCACATCCTGCTGCTTTGGTGGTCTGGGCAGGAGTGGGAGGAATTAACTTCCTCCTTCCCAGAATTCTCCTGTTCTCATTACATCATTTCTACTTCCTGTCTGGTTTTCCTGCCTATATTTCCTGCCTGGCCAATCAGCGTTTATTTATAACATGATTGACAGAATACAGACAATTCTCCCGCACCACTATATATATTAATTTAACCCATTTCTATTAATCTGTGTATCGCCATGTGGCTGTAGCTTACCAGGTAAGGTTTCAGTGTGTGTCTCCGGTGGGACTACATGGCTTCTTCCTGACTCTGTCTTCTTTCTCCCAGCATTCAGTTTAGTTTTCTCTGCCTACCCAAGTTCTGCCCTATAAACAGGCCAAGGCAATTTCTTTATTCACCAATGGTATTCACAACATACAGCAGGGAATCCCACATCAATGAAGTAACCTCTTTCTTTTTATTTTTAAAGCTTTTAAAAATGATTTTATTGCCGGGCGGTGGTGGCGCACGCCTTTAATCCCAGCACTTGGGAGGCAGAGGCAGGCGGATCTCTGTGAGTTCGAGACCAGCCTGGTCTACAAGAGCTAGTTCCAGGACAGGCTCCAAAACCACAGAGAAACCCTGTCTCGAAAAACCAAAAAAAATGATTTTATTAATCTATATATTTTTCTTTGCTCTACTCCCTGTCTCCCCTCTCTCCTTGAACCTTCTACCATGGTTCCTATGCTTCCAATTTACTCAAGAGATTTTGTCTTTTACTAATTCCCATGTAGATTAGATCTATGTATATCTCTCTTAAAATACTCATTGTTGTCTAGGTTCTCTGGGATTGTGATTTGTAGGCTGGTTTTCCTTGTTTTATGTTTAAAGACAACCTATGAGTGAGTACATATAATAAATTGTCTTTCTGGTTCTGGGTTATCTCATTCAACATGATGTTTTCTAATCCCATCTATTTGCCTGCAAATTTCAAGATGTCATTTCTTTCTGCTATGTAGTACTTCATTGTGTAAATGTACCACATTTTCCTTATACATTCTTTGGTCAAGGGGCATTTAGGTTGGCTTCAGGTTCTGGCTATAACAAACAATGCTGCTATGAACATAGTTGAGCACATGTCCTTGTGATATGATTGAGCATCCTTTGGGTACATGCCCAAAAGTGGTATTGCTGGATCATGAGGAAATTTTTTCCTAATTTCCTGAGAAATCGCCATACAGATATCCAAAGGGGCTATACTAGCTTGCACTCTCACCAGCAATGCAGGAGTGTTCTGTTTACCTCACAACCTCTCCAACCTAAGTTGTCATCAATGTTTTTTATCTTGGCCATTCTTATAAGTGTAAGATGAAATCTCAGAGTTGTTTTGATTTGCATTTCTCTGATGACTAAGGATGTTAAACATTTCCTTAAGTATCTTTCAGCCATTTTAGATTTCTCTGTTGAGAGTTCTCTATTTAGGTCTGTACTCCATTTTTTTAATTGGGTTATTTATTCTTTTGATGTTCTTGAGTTCTTTGTATATTTTGTAGATCAGACCTCTGATGTGGAGTTGGTGAAGATCTTTTCTCATTCAGTAGGCTGTCATTTTGTCTTGTTGAGCATGTCCTTTGCTTTACAGAAGCTTTTCAGTTTCAGAAGGTCCCATTTATTAATTGTTTCTCTCAGTGTCTGTGCTATTGGGGTTATTTTTAGCAAGTGGTCTCCTGTACCAATGCATTCAAGTGTAGGAAGTAGCCTCTTTAGATTAGGCTTTTCTTCCTTATAATTTGTTTGGTTCTTCACAAGATGGAACTTCCTTCCATGGACAGGTTTTGCCCTCAGAATACTTTTCCTAGTTCCCCAGTGCAGCCCGTATGTTGTATTAGGAGCAGCGAGGCTACATCCCCATCACCCCGGCCACCTGCTAGCTTATGCCCCGAAATAATTACATGGACACTGTATTCCTTTAAACACTGCTTGGCCCATTATATCTAGCCTCTTCTCTGCTAACTCTCGCACCTGGACTATCCTATTTCTAATAATGTGTGTAGCACCCCTGGGTGTGCTTACCAGGAAGACTTTAGTCTGTGTCCATCCTGGGTTGGAGGTTCATCGATCGCGTCTGCCCAGGAGAGGGAAGCATGGCCTCTGAGCTCACTTCCTCTTCCTCCCAGCATTCTGTTCTGTTTACCCTGCCTATCTAAATTCTGCCCTATCAGATGGGCCAAGGCAGTTTGTTTATTAGCCAATGACCTTCCTCCATCACCCGTACTTAAGATAACTTCCTCCAAACATGCTTAGAAAGGACCATCTCCCAGAAGATTCTAGCTTTCGTCAAGGTGACAATTAGCATATCCATCACAGTGAATTATAACTGCTTGTTCAGTGCCAATCTCAATATCATCGTTTCCTGACATTTCCTCTTCAAACAAATCAGTCAGTCTCATAGCTCCTGGGAGACGGGCAGAATGCAACCAGATTCTTGGCCCAAATATTACAAGAATGGCCCCCACCCCAGTTCCTGAGAGTCCTTATTCTTCCCGGAGACCACAAATATTGGATCTCTCCCAACAGTCTTATCTTCCATGATCCCACAACAGTGGTCCATTAAGCTCTATCTACAGAGTTCAATGGCTTAGTCCAAAGTTCCATACATAACCATGCCAAAACCATTAACACATGTATAAAATGAGTGTGTTCGTGGTACCCATACCAGAAAGTTTAATGTTGCAATCACATGAGAAAATACATTTTAAAGTTGTTTGGAATCCTTATTTAAAGGACACTTAAATAGGACACTTACTTAAATACAATGACTCTGTGAAAAAATTGTAATACTACTACAACCTATACTTTAAGTTGTCTTGAATGTGGAATAACATGTTAAAAAGCATTACTTAATATGACACTTCTCTGCCATGTTTTTTAAAAAAATGCTGGTATCTGTTTAGAATCTACATGGCAGGCAAAGATAATCCCAATTTTTAAGAAATCAACTTTCTTCCACGAGGACTAGAACTCATAGCACCTGAAGGTCCTGTGCAAACTGCCAAGGGAGAAAAGCATTTAAAAGTCCTATGCTGCAATAAAGCTCACAAAACAGAGTAAAACACACATTGAGATGTATCTAAGGGTACACCAGTGGCTCTTACATTACAGAGGAAACCAACAACTACATAATTAAAGCTCAGTCAGTAGGGGGGAATTTGTGCCTAATACTGTAAATCTAGCCACCTACTTGTACCTGGTGAGGTCATCACCCTAGAGGAGAACCAATCGTTGCCACATTTCCAATCCAGCATAGTTCCAATTGCATCCTAAATACTTATCCTTATGTGTACAGATAAGTTTAGCTATGAATCCTCATTGAAGAAGCTTCATTTGTAGTAGATATTGACCATCACAGAAATCCGAGTCACAATACAGATAATAACTGATTGTGGGTTTTCTAGACTCAGTTTATACATCTACCTAAGACACAACACCTAAGACTCAGGGAACACCAAAAAAGTGAGGGTAGATGTCCAGGTGGTAAGGGCACACACTTTTGATTCCATCACTTGGGAAGCAGAGGCAGACAGTATCTATAAGTTTGAGACCAGCCTGGTCTTACAAAGAGAGTTCTGGGACAGCCAGGTTGTTATACAGATAAACTCTGTCTTGAAAAGTAAAAATTAAAAAGAGAGAGAGAAAGAGACAGGGGCGACAGAAAGATTGTAAGAACCAGACTACTAAAACACATACTACAAAATAGTGTTTTCCATATATGAGAGGGAATATATTGCACACAGAAAGTTTTAACAATGTGGTCACTCAAATAAGACCTACGTCACTCGTTGATGTCCCCGTATAGATGGAGGAAATACAAGAAGATTACATGTAGTTAGTTGTTTTTTGCTCTTTGACTCTGGGTGCCTAATACTCAGCTCCCAAATTAATCACACATAGCCTTATTATTATTTCCCAGATTTGTCCTTCCATTTATTCTCTTTGCTGGCCAGTCCCATCTATCCTTTCCTTTGCCTCACTATTGGCTATTCAGTTCTGTATTATACCTTCAGGTGTTTTAGAGAGGCAAAGTAACACAGCTCCACAGGGTGAAACAAATGCAACATAAAAGAATGCAGCACATATTCACATCATTAAATAAATGTTCTACAGCACAAACAAGTGTAACACATCTTAAAAATAATATTCTACAATACTTACACTATGAGATGAAGAGCTACAGGCAATTATAAGACCCCTGAAAGACTGTTGAATCACAAGTAATCATTCCTAAACATGTATACGAAGAAGCAACACCAAATGGACTCAACAGGTTGTATTTATATATACATATGTTTACGTATGTATACATGTGTATATATAACATTAATAATTAAAGAAGAAGTCATGAAGTTGAGAGGAAGTGAGTGGATGGACACAAAAGTAGTTGGAGAAGAGAGAGTGGGGGTGGAAATGGTGTAAGTATAGTATGCAGATTCTCAAAAAATAAATTTAAAAATAGTTTCAGCTACAAACAATGAAAGATATCAAAGTAGGAATTGAACTGGTGAGAACAAAATAAGATATAAGTTCTGAATATACAAATAGCAAAACCTTTGAGAAGCAGAGAAATCACGAATAGTTGTATTCTGAATGTGTTTTTTTTTTCATTCATTATATAATTTTATTTTGACTGAGAAGGTCAAAGATTTCTGAAGATAAGCCAGGGAAGTTAACAAGATAGGCTGGGAAAAAAACAAACTAATAATTAAATAGTTTTAAAGCATGTAATTTTAATACAAAAAGAACAAGTCAAATAAATCATATAAAATGTATGTGAATTATCAAAGACTCAGAAGTAGTGACAGTAATATGCTGTTTTAAAATTTAGACAAGGTTACGTTATTGTTTATCAATTGCTATTGTATAGATATATTTCCACCATTGTGGTTGCAACCTACATTGAGGTGCAAGTAGGGAGCTGGAAAATGATGCCCACACTCCTTTAGTTTCCAGAGCATCCATGCCAGGATTGAAGAGTCACCATGAAGAACTGATTGAATTTGAAAACAAAAATGTTAGAACACCAAGAAGTTACAAGTGGAAGTAGCTGGGATTAAGTACTGAGTAATCCCAGAGTAAAATCAATCAGATGAAAGTACAGGATGCTCTTTAGGAAAAAATAAGTGTGCAAAGGTTTATTCAAAGTTTCCAGTGATTTTAGAGCAAGAAGACTATAGGATAGCTTGGCAAGAAATGAAGATTCATCAGTTTACCTCATGATGGTAACTGTTTAAGAGGAATGATTCATGTCTTATGTTCCGTAAGTATCAGAAAGACTAGGGTGGATTCCTGGGAAGAAGAATACCTCATCTATAGTGGAGTGGGCACAGAAAGACAATTATCACATGTACTCACTCATAAGTGGTTTTTAAACATAAAGCAAAGAAAACCAGCCCACAAGTCACAATCCCAGAGAACCTAGACAACAATGAGGATACTAATGGAGACATACATCCATCCAGTCTACATGGGAAGTAGAAAAATACAAGATCTCCTGA
The DNA here is from genome assembly GCF_014885135.2 of Alexandromys fortis. NCBI lineage: Eukaryota > Metazoa > Chordata > Mammalia > Rodentia > Cricetidae > Alexandromys > Alexandromys fortis. The sequence continues at coordinate 18,211,768 of NW_026067944.1, read as the reverse complement.
GTAAATTGGGAGCATGGGGACCTTGGGAGAGGGTTGATCAGGAGGGGAGAGGCAGGGAGGGGAGCAGAGAAAAATATAGAGCTCAATAAAATTTAATAAAAAAATGAAAGAGCAGAAACCTTAAATTAGTTTTCTTGCTGAAATAATCTTATCACCTTACTCCCTCTTAACCCACCCCACTAACTGCTTACTTCCTCCTACCCTTTTTTGTATGTGTACATAGACAGATGGATGATGTGTGTTAATGTATACATATGAGTATCTGGGGTATGGTTATTACACTGCACACGTGGAGATCAGAGGGCAACCTCGGGTTTGCTCTTCGTCTTCCACCTTTACTTGAGTCAGGCTGTCTTGGTTGGGTGCTGTTATGAATACCAGGCTAGCTGGCTCAGAAGTTTCTAGCTGTTTTTCTGTTTCCGGCTCCCATCTGGCAACACAAGAACAGGAATTAGAGATACACAAACCTCACTTAACCTTTACAAGGGCTCTGGGAATTCAAGCTTGGATCTTACAAAGCAAGGGCTTCACCCACTGATTCAACTCCTCAGCACACCATCCTTCTATTTTAGTAAATGTTTTTACTTCTAAAATTATCTCTCCCAGAATGGGCATGATCGTACACCCCTATAATCCTAACACCCAGGAGACTGAATCAAGAGTAACACAAGATCAAGGCCTCCCTAGATTATATAGCAAGATTTTGTCTCCAAAAAAAAAAAATCCTATTCTATGGTACACAGCTAAACTAAAATAGTGCGACTTGGAGTGTCTCAGTTTAGATGTACTGGTGTATTTACCATTCTAGCCAGTCTCTTAAAACCTCCTATGAGATAAGTGACGGTAGCTGTAATTAACTCATTCTGTAAGTGGAGAGCCAATGTATGAGATAATTAATATAATCAAGTAACTAATTTAGAGACAGTAATTCAGAATTTTTTCTCAATATCCTACCCCAAAAATAAAACACCTCAACCCTCAGTCTCCTTACAAGAAGAATATTACAAAAATGTACTTTTGCTGCATATGGAAACTTTAATTGCCTCTCAAACAATAGAAGGTAAAAGTCTAAACTAGAATTAGGAAGAAATGCATTCTAATTAAAATCCCATTGCCTTTTCCTAGATTTGATGTGCTTTCTCGGATTGTCTATAACAACTAGAAAGTGAAGACACTAAACAACTCTAAATGAAGAAAATCCTGATTCTTTTGATCTTGTGTGCTATAATTAATCACTCAAATAGTACAAATCATAAACTGAGAACTTAAATTTCAGAATCATTCTTCTACTGGAAATACACAGCTTATCATTTTTTAGGATACATTCGTAGGCATCCAGGGTTTGTTGAAAGGCAAACAATAGGAAATGGAAACAGAAAGAATGCTCAGCAGCTTCCGTCCAGAAAGTGCTTACTCTAGTGTCTCACACTGCAGTCTCCTCACGTCTCGGATCCTTAGCAGAAGGCATGCAATCAAGCCTCCTTTCGGAGCTGAATGCTCCTAACTTATTAATTCTAACAGACAAGATAAGGGGAAAGAAAACCTCTGAAGCATGTAAATTCCATTGTTTCGATGCATAAGTGGTTTTTAACCCTGAAGGGTAGCTCACCAACCATTGAGGAACTCTTGAATGCTGAAGGGTGTTCTTCAGCTCCTCCTTCTGAATCCAACCTAATTACTCTGTATATGAACAACTATTACTGAAAACAGCAGTTTTATAACTGAGATCAGTCATTCCTGATATTGGGAAGCAGCTCACTGAGAAACAATCATGCTACAAGGTCAGAAACAACAAAGACACGAGCATACCAAACTCAGACTGACTAAGAATATTCCACATTTTGTAATGAGGTTAATGAGAGCTACTCTCACTTAGCTCATAGTGGTTTTGGACAATGTATTAAACAATGAAGACTCTCCCAAAATCTGTAGATTTTTTCCAATTTCATGTATTCTAAATAATTAACATAAAATATACCTTGACACCATCAAACTATTTTACTACTAGGAGTTTGAATACTTTTAAACATTGAGACCCAGTATTTAAATCTTAGAGTTGACAGAGCATCATATATATTGAATATATCAAGCAAAACATGAAATATGGAGGGGGTGTGCTGACTACTTTTATGCCAACTTATCACAAGCTAGATTCATCAGAAAGGAGGGAAGCTCGATTAAAAAAATATCCCTCCATAAGATCATGCTATAGGGTATTTTCTAATTTGTGATGGATGTGGAAGAGCTCTTTGTGGGATGGTGCCATCCCTGGACACATGAGTTCTATAAGAAAGCAGCCTGAGCAAGTCAGAGGAAGCAAGCCAGTAAACAGCACCCTTTGATGGCTTCTGCCTTCATGTTCCTGCCCTGTTTGAGTTCCCTGACTTCCTCCAACAATGAACAATGATTTGGAAGTATAAGCCAAGCAAACCCTTTCCTCCTCAATTTGCTTTTGGCCATGGTGTTTCATCACAGCAAGAGCAATCCTAACTATGAGGGGAGTTAGTATTAGGATTCCTCCAATATGGCTGTTACCATAAACTCTCTTGAAAAAAAAATGTGAATCTTGCCAATCACATTCTCCCTTTTCACAGATGGGTTTTCAGTATTTTTTCATATGTATAATAATAATTCAGCAACATCGATAAAGTACCCTGGGCTCCTCACATATGGGGATGCTGTAAATGTGAAAATCACTGTTAGTATTGTGCAATGAGTCCCATATGACATCGTGGGTAATTAGGGGAGAGAGTCGGGGAGTGATTAAAAGTAAATGATACCTCACCATCCTTGCAAGGTGTCGCTTCTGTTAGTCTTTGATCCCTTCAAATAGTATCAAGTACAAGAAGTAAATAAGTAACGGTGGGTTGCAAAAATCTATCCCAGCACTTTATTTCCAACCATGGCATTCACAGATATAGTTCCAAGGGGTTCTCAGCATCTCCCATATCCGGTTATTAATAACAGATGAGAGGCTTCAGAGCGACCATTAAAGTGCTGGGTAGAAGCACCCCTCTGTTTCTTTAGATTCCAACTTTCTAACTCTCAAAAACAGAAGTTTTCTGATTCTCAAAAAATAATAATTATACTGACTATTTTCTCTGGAATTATTTTAAATGGTTCTGTGTGAGAATTCTGTGTTGATTTGTAATACTCCTGTTATGAGTAGTCTATAAACTACAAGTGAGTAGATCTAGCCTTTAGGAAACAGACAAACAAACAAAAGATCAAGTCAAAGCAACCAAACAAACAAACAAAAAACTGTGGAATTGGCTCCCAAATGCAAATGACAAGGATATTGTGTGTTTCTTCTGTTTTTCTCTTCCTCTTTGGGTTTTGTTTTTGTGATTTGTTTAGCTTATTTGTTGTTTGTTTGCCTGTTTGTTTTTGAAATAGAGAAAAAAGGGAGATAGAGTTGGATGGGTGGAGAGGTAGAAACAATCTGGGATGTGGTTGGAGAAAATGTGATCATAATATAGTGTTTAAAAGAAATTTATTGTTAATAAATTTGTACATAACACAAGCCATGACTGTGTTTCTGTATGCTGGAAGATCCTCTATGTCAATAATTGTGCATGAATGCTGCCATAGATCTTAGTGATCTCTATTCTCTGAGATAGCCACCTTCCTCCCTCATAGCATCCCTTACTTTGAAGCACAAAAAAGAAAGGCATGCTGTCAATCACATACTTGCTTGCTTTTGTTCTTTGAACTTGAGTGTCCCTGTTTTCCCATATGTCTTGCCTCTTCCTGCTGCACACTGTCTTCCCACCCTCCCTCCTCCTCTTTCTTTGCCACCTCCTGTTCCCTCCCCTGCTTCTTCTGCTTTCAATTTAAGGATGTTAAATGATTTACTTATAAAACAGTATGTTGTGAGGGTCTTTTTGGAGAACAATAGAAATTGTTTAACACCAGAAGCCTAGTACAGGCTCGAGTATGTGGATGTCTACCTATGGTTGTGGATATATTATGGGGAATGATAATACTCACAGTCACATATAAGGAGACGTGAAAGGAAGGTGGAGAAGAGGATAGCAAGTATTTATGAAATAACAAAGTATGCCTGAGGACAAGAGTTCCAACTGTCCTTCTTGATAAACACTGCTATCCAGACTGGCACTTTCAAGGAGCTCTGATAACTGTTTTTTGTTTTTGTTTTTGTTTTTTTGCAGAGCGGTATAAATGTCTGTCTGGTTCTGAAGTTTTTAAAATTAGATCACTGTGACAGTATACATTCTCCGCAGAAATAAGTGAGGATGTGGGTAAATGAGAGCACCTTTTTGTCCTCGAGGTGCTATACAGATGACATTCAAATTTACAAAGACTTCAAGCTCAAAATAACTAGTGTCCCTTCTACAAGTAATCTTTATGAACTGGTGATCTCTGACAGGCTCAGTTATACCTGCACAACTACAAAACTCAGAGAAACAAAGCTTCATGTACAGACTTGACTGAATTCCTCTTGCTATCCTTAGTCCAAGATCAGTAGACGTAAAAAATGAGAAAGCCAAAGCGGTGATGATTTTCTTTCCAGCTTTGCGGTCAGATAAGACAAGGGCACATTCTAGGGAGTTAGCGAAAGCCCCATTTATGTGGGACCAGGGAAAAAGAGTGAGACTAAGTTTCGGTCAGTTTTTATATTGTACTCTCTTTTTCTGAACACTTGGAAGGCTACAAGCTAAGTTCACAGGAGCTCATATTTCAAATCTTCATAATTTTGTATTTTCATTTACTTACAATCTCCTAGGAAGCTCTGCTCGGCCTCACCACAACTTCATGTACACATCTTTAGGTCATTTGGCATTCGCTCATCTGCCTTTCATGGCACTAGGTAGCAAATTCGGAAGGCCATGCAGTGTGGCCTCCAGGACAGTTTTATCCTCACGACTTAATGCTTTCATGGGCTCTAGTTGTTTTTTTCTCTAGCTCTATTTTCTTTCCCAAGTGCTGATGTGAATGTACACAGTTTTCTATTTTGCTGTAGTGGTGGACTAGGATTTGCAGAACAATGACCTCACAGAAAACAAATGAAAATTTCTCATTTGTTACCCATTTCCTAGAGATCACTGGCTTTGTTTGCCTTCTGTCAATATCTTGAACACTAGCCCATTTCTCATGCTTTGTCTATTCCTGTTGTTCTTAGTATCATTGTTGTTGCCTCAAATAGGAGAAAACTTGATTTAAACCTGTCTACTACAAAATTCAAGTGATACCACTATGATAATACTGGGAGAGAGATGAGGAGGACATAAGGGCTTTCCTCTTCTTCAGAGGATTAAGCCTTTTTTTTTAAAAAAAAAATAGAGGTTCCACTTCTGACTAGCTTGCTAACTTGTTCTTTATTTCTTCTCTCATGTGCAGAAACAGCCAGAAGATCAGTGTCACAGACATCAGTGTCAGCAGCTTGGTCTTGAACTTCCTAACCTCCAGAATTACAAAAAATAAATGTATTTAAATTATACTCTTTGCTACTTCATTGTAATGACACTAGACTAAGACAGAGCATAAATCAGTTCCCTATTTCTCCATCCAGATTTGAAGCAGAAATTGTCTTCATGTTACAAAAAGCCCACAATGATCATTTCATGCTTATTTCTTTTTTTAATTTTTATTTATTTATTAAAGATTTCTGATTCTTCCCCGCCACTGCCTCCCATTTCCCTCCCCCTCCCCCAATCAAGTCCCCCTCCCTCGTTAGCCCAAAGAGCAATCAGGGTTCCCTGCCCTGTGGGAAGTCCAAGGACCACCCACCTCCATCCAGGCCTAGTAAGGTGAGCATCCAATTGCACCCTCAATATATTGTCAATTTGAAGTGAAATAGCTTTAATAAATAAAATGAATATGTCTCAAGGCAGGAGCCCTAACTGTCATTCCTCGGACCTTGATGTAATACACATTCCATGTATTATAATGAAGGCACTAGCACATTCATTCATTTCTTATTATGATGTAAGAACCAGAAAGGATACCTTGGGCAGGCTTGGGGCCATGGAATTTCCCTCTGCTGGAAAAGTGTTCCACACTCTCTTACCAGGGAGTCCCTGTTGGGTTTTTATCTTATTTTGTTCCCAAGGGAAGCCAGAACATGCAAACACTCAAAGAGAAATACCAAAGGCAAAACTAAAATCTTTTCCAATACAGTATAAAAACTGAAGGTGATGTGGAAGAACTGAGTTAAATGCAAGTAATGGACACTCATGTCCTGAAAGAGGGTATACAGCTAGTTGATCTTCTGGTTTAATCTATGTCCTGAATTTTTCAATTTTTCCTGGTCATTAAGTGCATAAAATAAACTCAACAATAAAGCTGTAAAATCCAACAAAAAGTTCTACTACTTCATAATGGCTATTTTAACTGTATAGAAGTGTATTAAGACATAAAGACTTTGGGTCTACTGATTTCACTTAGTGAGGTTTTCTTTTGCAAGTTGTTCATAATAAAAGAAAACTGAAAAAGTCTTTGTTCTGGTCAGTTTCTCCTATGAGAGCAGAAATAGTAGTGGAGAGAGCCTGTGGATGTGACAAATGCTGGAAGCTACATTAAAATCTCTGTGGCAGTAGAAGAGAGAGTGCCTTTGGCAACTTCAGGGTCTGAGGACCTTAAAGACTCTTGAGAAGAGGTTATGTTCAGGCAGATACCAATTCCTGAACTGGAGTATGGCTTGAATGTCAGAAGTCAGAGTTTAGCCGGTGAGCATAACAGACACAGATGGTATTTAGGGAGTGATAAAGTCAGTTATGTACAGGAGAAGCATATATGGAGGAGTGCCCAGAGTTAAGTTTTTAACTATGCCCCAGGATCGCATCCTTAAATATTTTCTAAACCTACCTCTATAGTTTGAACTTAGACACAACATCTAATAGGAATGTGACTGATCAGACTTTTATATTTACAAGATAGGTCAGAAAGCAGTGTGAGTCATGAATGATATGTGACACTGGCGTTATATACAATGTGATTATTGACTATCTACTGAAGAGTCAGGGAAGAGGGTCTTAGAATCTAGCTTATGTTGGAGGTATAGACAGAGAATAAAGGCTGAAGCAATGCAGACAGAGGTTTCAGGCACACACATTAGAAATAGAACCTTGTGGAGAGAGAAGGAGCAACTAGGACTGTTTAAGTTCCTCTGCTTGAGGAAGAAAGTAGTCAGGGATGCATTTCACCAAAGCGCAAACTTAGCCCACATGTCAATCATTCGTGCACCTTCCATCTGACAGAAGCAGATGCTTGACTGCCTCCTGTCACCTCACGAACCAGTACGCCAACTGTAGCCATCATGTTGTACCTCCTTTGTTTCCTCTCTCTTGCTTGGGCTCCCACTCACCCACACATGTTGCTAAGAAGCAGCTTGGAACAGCTTCTCCATCACCCAAATATGTACCTTTTCAAAAACAATAGCAAGTTCCTGAGTGAGCCTAGGCGTCTGCATTCCAGCCTCACATATACTACATGCTATGGGAGAAAAACCTGCTAGAACGTCTCTCCCATCACAACATATGCTATGTCAATGCCTGAGCTTTTATCTGCCTTACTGCAGTAACTTCCACATCTACAGCAAAGAGGCTTCGCTTATTCAACTTCAGTCAGGGTCCTGAACCTTCTCCTAGCTGTGTGGGTACTTCCTTAAAATTCCCTACAAAGAGGAAATTCCTGTTGTACTACTTCAGCATGATAATCAATAATAATAATATTTTGATAACAAAGCACTTTATATCTGATTAAAAAAAAAACTCTCAGTCTCTAGACATGGTATCTATCGGTGATAGCTAACCACCCTGGCCAGTTCTCAATGGGAATACTATAAGGTCACTTTAACTAGAATTCCCTGAGCCTTGAAGTCTCTCCTTGGTTCTGTATCTGCTGTCTCTCCTCCTCCCTATCTCCCCTTGTTGCTGCTATACTCTAAAGAGTCCAACTTCAAACTGAGGTGCCTTGTTTCCTTCTGTAATAATAATGATAATTGCAGAAGCCATGGAAGAGTGCTATTCATAGGCTTTCTCTCCATGACTTGCTCAGTCAGCTTCCTTATAGCACCGAGGACCACCATCCTAGGATTGGTTCTGCCCACAATGGTTGGGCTTCCCACATCCATTATCAATCAAGAAAATACACAGTAGGTTTGTCCAAAGGCCAATCTTGAAGTGGCATCTTATCCACTGAGGCTCCCTCTTCTAAAAATGACTCTAGGTTGTGCAAGACTGACAAGAAAACTAGATAGTAGAGAGTCCATTGGTAAGCCTTCCTGTCAAAATATTCTCTCTGTTCCCTTCTGAACCCAGAGATCAGAAATAGCACATTGTATGTGACCCCAGAGTAGTACAATGCAGAGGCACTGATTGAATACTGGCCATGAGGCTTTCTGCCTTCATGGTATTGAAGAAGGCATCTAGCCTCTTCTGCATTCATGTGGCTGTAAAATAGTTATGAATATGCACCTGGCACTATTGTCTTCCAAACTCAGTCACTGAAGCCTTAAAAATATGAAATATGTACAGTGTAATAAGTAATTTTAAATAGCTGGGGAAAAGTCAAAAGTTTCAGCATCATTGAGTCACTGAGTTAAGAAACTATAATTGATAACAGACAATAATCATAGTAAATATGGACATGGTATGAAATGTCAATAACACACACACACACACAAATGTGAGGTAAAAAAAGGGAATTGAAAGTATCCATTGGAGAAAGAGATTCACCTTTAAATACAGCATCCAGCGTCAGCCTCATTGGGCTCAAAGTAATGCTTTGAGCAAAATTTTAAGAAATGGGAATTAGCAGTGTGGAAATTCGAGGAAGCATTGTCTCTGTCATAAATGTGAAGGCGTAGTGTATCATTTGCATGAAGATGAGTCAGAGGGAGATCTTGCCTTTCATTTTGAAACTTAAAGACTGAGGAAGGTTTTGAGCACAGCACAGTATGTGTGCACATGCAGAGAAGAGAATACAGGGGATCTGGCAAAAGTAAGAAACCAGCAGTCTATTGACACAGTCCTGGTGGAAGACGCTGGTGGACATATAAGATGTTAAGAGAAAAAGTAATGGACTAAAGAAATGGCATGCTTTTGGACTGAGTGGCAGAAAGAAATGCATCATCTTACAGTTTTGCCCTGAGTCACCAAAAGAACCTGGTTAGAGGATAAAAGAGACAACGAGTGTCCCATTTATAAATATGCATAGTGAAATACTCGGTGTTGTAAATTAGACCTCCTTGATTGTACGATTTAAGAAAACCTCTGTCACATAGCCTTTTAGAATTCTTGAAGTCATTTCATACATATAATTAATCCATTAGCTTTGTTTTATATAGCCATCTGTTTTGTTGTTGTTGTTGTTGTTTGTTGGATTGGCTTCTGTTTTGTTTTGTTTCTTAAGATAGAGTTTCTCTGTATAGCACTGGCTGTCCAGGAACTCACGTTATAGACCAGATTGGCCTTGTTTTCACAGAGATCTCCCTGCCTCTGCCTCTCAAGTGAGGGGATTAAAGGCGTGCACCACCACTGCCCAGCTAGCCATCTCTTTATAAAAGGTAAACAAGATATTGCTATTGTCCATGTTGAAGAAGTGATGTCTAGGGCTCAGAAATGCTGTGAGACTCACCTAAAGCCTGCATGTATTTAGAGTGGATGACCCACTAAAATATTTGGTGAAAATGATAATCTCTTTAGTAAATTGCGTTTGGAGATCTACATATAAGAGAATAAATTTATACCCTTATCCCATAATATAGATGCAATTTGGCCAACTGGATTGAAAACTTTTATATAAGACCCCCCCCCATATGGTGAACTGCACCAAGAAAATATGAGGAAATAGTTCCATAGCATTGAAACAGATATGAAACAAAAAACACAGACAACAAAGCAGAGTTGAATCAACGAGAGCTCATTGATTAAATAGCACATTCAGGTGGCCAGGCAAATCTACACCCGAACATGAGGCTTAAGCAAAACTGCCAGAGTGTCTGCTGTCCTGGTCATAGAGCTCTGAGCTTCCTCTGTGGTCAGCGAGTAGTAGCTCCTGTTCATGTGAGGTTCAAAGGTACCTTCTCCCTTAATTGGTTATCAGAAAACCTTGCATTATCTACCTGAAAATTGTTTGAGATATTCTTGGCACAAATTTAAGAATTTCATTTTTAATAGCCAATTTTTTGACATTTCTATAATCCTTAATATTTGCAAGTTTCTCCCTGACATGCCCATTATGTATGATTCTCTAAATCCTTATTTCAAGTAGAATAAAATCAAATTAATTAAGTCAGGGGTGGATCAACACCTATTCACTCCGGAACTCATCAGCTGGAAACAGAAATTATGCACCCTACATTCCCCACAGTTCAGCAGCACATAGGGGAACTCTACACTGTATACTCTTCAGGGTTTCCCAATATGAGTTAGTATCTTTGAGAAGCCTGGAGTTAAAGAATTTCTCAACTTTATTTAGCCTAGCAATTTGGACCTTCATTTGACCACCATTTTTTTGTTTCTTTGTAACAAAGAACACTGTTAGAGATATTTAAAAGTCATCAAGTCCATTCTCAAATGCACTTACCCCCTCTTTTGAAGAAAAAAAATTTCTATTTTGGCTAGACATATTACAAGTATAGCCAGAGCTTTTCTTTCCTGTCTTCCTTGCTGCAAATTCTGGCTGAAAACTGAGACAGAAGTGGAAGTGGTGTGCGGCAACCTAGAAAGGAACTTGGCTCCTGCACTGAGTCATCCCTTCTTCCAATGAGGGTTCTAGAGTTTCAGCACTTGAGCCAGCAGAAGCCTCTTCAAAGAGAGCACTAACGATTTGAGACCCAGATTCCGTGGTTATTCTGGAGCCACCTGCCAGCCACAGCCACAAAGTGCCTGCCTCCTGTCCAGGCTTCCTGATGTGAGACAATCATTACATGCACATCACTGTTATTTTAAGTGTGTTTTTTCTGACTTAAGTTAAGAGTGAACCAAACTTTAGTTAACAAGAAGCAGTAGTTTCCATCCTCGGACTGTGTGACCACTCTGCAAATAGCTCTTTATGAAACACTTGTCTGGATTCTTCTACTAAAGCATTATACCCTATACCTGAAATGAATGCACTTTTGTTTGCTTGTTTGATCAGAATGTAAATGCCTGCAATCCTCAGTGATGGCTGGTATTTATCTTTACCCCTAAATATTCTCAAAGACAATGGCAACACTTAACTGGAATGAGTGTTGGGCTTTGTTAACAAGAAAGACAAAACAAAACTCACTGAATCCCAACCCTGCCACTTGACCTTGGAAAAGTACTCCAAATCCGGTTCCTCCATTTCTCTGAAGGCATAGGAGGGACAGTGTGGCCTCTCCACCACATGGGTGTTATTACAGCTATCTGAAATGCAAATCTAAAAATGTCTTTATATTTGTAACATAGTACACAATGGGTCTTATTGTGATTCTGTTTCAGGGACTCAGAATATGACATCCCCAAATATGGAGCTTTTGTATGTTAAAATATCTTCTCTCTGCCCTTTTCTATCCCTGAAGGCCTTTGTGTGATGGGTATCCTGGCCTGTACTCAAAAGAAAGTAATAAATACAGAAGGGAATCTGGACAGGGCTTGTCAAGCTCCCCTCAGTTTATTGCTCTGTGAAATCACACTGAACCATGACTGCTCCTTCTTCATTGAACCTGAACATGAAAGCACAGTGTTCTTTGAGTCTTCATTTTTGTATCATTAAGATCTTTCTCAGCTCACAGTTTCAGAGGGTTTCAATTCTTCACTGAAGGATGAACTGGTAAAGTGACTCCACAGCAATAGAGCATCAGTGTTTGAATGAGAAAATAAAAAAATTATAAAGGAAAGGAGTTGATACGATTGCTCCTATGTATGGTGGAAGAAAAAGTTTATTATAGATATGCAGGAGAGCATAGGCAGAAACAGTGACAGCTGGGAGAATCCAGAGAGCATGGGACCAGACTGAGCTGGGCTGTATGCAGTTAGGGGGAAGGGGAAGGAGAGCCGGGAAACCAGGTTCAGCAGCAAATGAGGTCAAAGACACAAAAGGTGCAGGTAAACAAAATAGTTCAATTATCTAGGGAAAATCTTCTAGCAAAAAGGGAGCTCAGCCCCTAGGTTGGAGACTTGGGGGAGGAGGCAGGTAAGGGGCAAGGTATGCCAGCCACATCTTGGTACCCCTTAGAGCCTGTAGGATGCTTAGAGAACAAGAGGCCAGGTCTGCTTTGATATGTTAAATAGGCACTTAAGTCATTTGCCCCAGGGTCTGAGACTTAACAGTGTTCACCTGAGAGTAGATCAGAAAACAGAACCAGGGGCAAGCTGTAACTCAAACATTTGAAGTCCTGCTCCTCGTATTCTGCTTTCTCTAGGTAAACTCAGTCTTCTAAAGGTTCTACAGTCTCCCAAGATACTGCTGTCAGGAGGAGAAGAAACATCCAATATATGTGCTTGTGACAGAATGTTTCATGTCCAACCCACAACAGCTTCCATTCAGGCACAGAAAATTTTACTAAATTCATTTGTTATTTCTTCTTTTTTAAAAATCTTGTCTTTGATACATAAGTACCAACCATGAACTTCCTGGCAGATGAGGAAGAATTTTTCCTCTATACCACTATGTAAGAGAGATCCCTGATCCCAAACCTATCAATATATGGATATATGTTCTTGGTCTCCGTCATGGTCATTGTTGTGACAACTGTGATTTCCCATCGATGGAGAAAGGTAAACTAGAGAGCCTCCTTGGTCTCATTCCACATAAAGTTTAAGTGCAAATGGCACTCTTAGAATCTGATTACACTGTACCTCTGGGGTACTCTGGGGAACTCAGTCATACTGTCTGTGTCTTCACCCTTGGGTGAGACCATGCCAAAACCACCATATAACTCTACATGTATAAAGACTTGGAAGAAAAAGAAATTATAAAAGCAAAACTGTAAGCATACATCTGAGGGTTAAGCAGTCCTTGCTATAATTTTAAAAATTGCTCTTTAAAGATAAATGTAAATTTCTTACCCTAATTTAAATCTCATGTTCTCTTACACACACTTTGATAATCAGCTAAATGCTGGGACAACTTGTTCAGTATTCGCCCTTTATGTGTGTGAAGACAGTTCCTGAGACAATCTTCTCATGAATATTGAGTCTAAAACTCACTCTTGCTTTGACAACTGTTGTTTCTATTTTTTTTAAAAAAAACTATTATAAACTTACTGATGAGGACTTTCAGGACCATAATAGAAGTGTTTAACTTCTAACGTTATGGTAGTTTAAAAATTAATTTATCAGGAAGAAAGAATGAGTCATAAATTTACAAATCAAACATGCTTTGAAGCTAAAATTATCATCTCTAAACTAAGTAGCTGAAAAAACTAGACTATTAGTTAACATAGGTACATGCATTATTCAAATGATATTGCTAACATTTAAGCTTAAAATAAATGAAAATCAAGTGTCTAATTGATATTCATTTATTCTTGTGACTTTATAACCGGAACAGTGCCAGCAACTTTTGTGTGCTATCATTCACAGAAACAGTGTTCCAACATCCTTTACAAAATTAAAATAAGGCATAATATTGATTTTGTTTGTTTTCAGTTTCTAGGACATGTCTGACATATATTAGCGAGAAGAATCAGCCACAATTTGTTATTTTTATTGTAAATTCTCATAGCGGATATTAGCATTGCACTCAAAAAAAAATCCATCAAATGATTGATTTTTTAAAACATATGAAATTAGCATAGTAAAATACAGTTGATTAAAAACATTAGTTAGATGTCTGCTTGCTTATTGTTCTTGATCCCCTGTGCACCATTTAACTCTATTAGCTCTGCCAAACTGGTGACCTCCATTTGTCTTACAGACAAATTTGTCTTTATGAGGTCAGGACTACAGTACAAGTAGTCGAAGTTATAAGAAAAAATATAAACCATGTTGCTAATTATACAAAGTCCATGTTCATGTGAAACTAGATTGTGAAGAATGAAAATTAGCATCCCCACTAGTAGGGTAAGTGTTATAAATAAAGAATAAGAGAAATCCTGTGGTGGCATCTCCATTACTGCTCAACATAAATATGAATGAGAAGACACAGAGGTGAATGCAAGCATGTGCACTAGAGGTGTTTACTCTGTATGCCCCAGCTCTGTCCACTAAAAGTGCTCAATAGCTGCTACTCTAGTAACAATTAAAGTAGCTAATTCCCTAATTTCTGCTCTTTAGTATCACTGTACAGTAGAAGGAGTCATGGCTTTTAAGGGAATGATGAATTCCATGATTAAGGGAGAAAGAGAATAATGCAATCCTGGAATGTTTTTATGGTGCCAGAAATATAGAAATAGAAGAAGAAAAAGAATGCTGAGGATTCACTGAAGAACAAATGGAAGAAACTCAGAAGCAAGATCTGGATGCCGAAAGGTGCAAACAGAGGATTGATACTACTGAACTTCAGCATTTAGTATAAAGCTACAATAAACTAAACATTTTTAGCCAAAGACTAGGCCAATTAATGGGTAGAATAGAGAGCCTGAAAACAGATCCTTGTAAATACAGTCAGTTGGTCCTTGTCAAAAGAATCAACAGCAAGTAATGGTGTCAAAGGAATCATTTCAAGTAATGGTGTTAAGAAAATATGACATCACACAGCAAAGCCGGCACTAATAGTGCAGTTGTGGGAGAGTCAAAACTGAAAGCATAAAAACAGGAGAACCAACCCCATAACTCACTCATTGCTGCATGAGGTGTAATAGCCAGGCAATGCTGGAGAACTCACCATGGCCTTAAGGACTAGGGGGAAGTGGCTGGTAAACCATTTTTACAGTTTTCCAGGCCCAAATCCAAGGTTATAGAGTGGCCTGCTCCAACATCCATTGCATATATGACCTGATTGAGCACAGGGACCTGAGTCTAAGACCCAAAGGTGCAGGATCTCCATACACAGGGCAACAACAGGATATTCTGGAAGTGTCCTAATGAGGGCCCAATGTTGATAGTGTAGTAGAAACCAAAGACCTTGAACCAGACCAATGTCTCTTTGCAATGAACACTTGCAAGTAAAGATATAAAGACAAAGGGTTTACAGCATGACTCACTATGTCACACTGCAGCTTCCATGACAAGGTTTTTAATTCCCCCACTTAATTTTTTTTTCCTCTTAAGTTTTCTTTTATTGGAGAGTGATATGGGATTCCCCTCTGTTTGCTATGAATATGTTTTATTGCCATTGGTTAATAAAAAAACTGTTTTGGCCAATGACTTCACAGAATAAAGCCAGAATTCGAATATATATATATATATATGTATATGTATATATATATATATACAAATACATATATATATATATATATAGAGAGAGAGAGAGAGAGTAGGCAGACCAAGACCACGCAGCTGTCAAAAAAGAAGGATGCCAGAATCTTATCAGGAGGTCACAGTCTCATGGTGATACAAGGATTAATAAAAATGGGTTAATTTAAGATGTAAGCTATTGGCCAGTGTTGTAATTAATATAATTTCTATGTGCTTATTATGGTCTAAATGGCTGGGAAACAAATGAGCAGCCTCTGTTTACAAAAATGACACCCACCATCTGGGGCATGAATGCACATAAAACCTAAATAACTTTAACCAAAAAGAGGGCTTCTAAACCCACAAAAACAGGAGCCAAGCACAGTTTCTTGGGAACTATATTTTTTTTTTTCAGATAGGCTCTGTTTACTGGCAGTGAGGAGAAACATGGCTCCTTTAAGAGAAGGCTTCCTGACTCAGCATTAGCAGTAAAAGCTGCCTGGTTTCTTTTAAGAGATGGCTTCCTGGTTTGTGTTGTTAACACAAATGGCTCTGTCTCTTTCAGGAGGTCCTGCACTTAAGTAGGGTTTAGGAACAGTGTGCTACCAGTTGCTTAATGACAACATAGACCCTCTGGGTTCCTGGAACTGGGGTGGTAAACATGATTTGCAGAGGCTGTGAACATACCTCTGCCATGATGCAGGGGGCAGAGCCAACAAGCAGAGCGGTGGAGTTGGTCCTAGCCACGCCCACTAAGCGTTTAAAAAACAAAAAAGGTGCTCCTGGTCAGAAAATGATTATAGATATGCAAAATAGACAGATTCAGACAAAAGCAAACCTCTGAATGGGTCACAGTGTGTTTAAAAATGTACATAAGGCTTAAGGAAAAAGAAAATGGGTATAGGCAGTTATAGAGTTTTAAAAAATAAGAAAAAGTCTTCAAAGAAAAAGTCTTCAAAGAGACAGTAAAAGTAATATAAAAGAGTACAGACAGTTATAGATTGAGGGAATAAAGATATTAAATAAATATTAAAAAGTAATATAAAAAGCCACGTTAAAGATGGAATATACACCGAGATTCTGGATTATGCATATTATTGTATTTTCTTT
>NW_026067944.1:18111631-18195324 GCF_014885135.2 Alexandromys fortis | reverse complement strand
GTATATATATATATTTGAGGTATCTTGACTTCAAAATTTGAGTATAAGGATATGTTACTTTGGAAAAGAGAAAAGAGGTTCTATTTTTGTTTCCACAGAATATGAGAACCTGTGGATTCCTTCCAGTTTAATGTGGTTTGATGGAATAAGACTCCCCAAAAGGTCTCTATGAACCCTAAAAATACCTCTCCCAACAAATAGCAGGAAGCAGTTTGGAGAAAACAATGCCCAAATTCTCAAAATGATTTCTTACAATGTTTGTTTTCATTTAAAGAGTGTTGATTATAAATGGCTAAATGGTCATGATCAATCTCTTTCTAAAAGAGGGGGGGAGAATATGAAATAAAGATGAATATTTTGCATTGGTATAGATCTTGGTTTACTGATACAAATTTGAGGTCAATTTGTTACACTGTTTGTATGTATTTCTGCTCTTGTTTAAGGTATTGTGTTTCTGCAACTCACTTTAAAATGTAATATATAATTAAGAAATACAGATTAATAGATAGTCATTTATAATAGTCAAACTTGTGGTCGTGTTTGTTAGGTTTTCCAGATATACAGAGATAAATTTCAGTTAGATAGATAATCTTCAGCAATTAAAAGACCTACAGAATATGTCATTTAAAAGACTTTAAGAACTTAGACTTTTCTCAATAGTGAGCCATGTCTGCTCTGGCAGCACCAATTACTTCAAGAGGATGATGGGCATCAAAGAAGCTCCTTGGGGAGTTTGCTAGCCATTTGGCAAAAAATTGCACTTGCCTGGACTGCTTGACAGTATGCTGCATGAACTGGACATGCAAGACCCAGTGAAAAATGACTGCTGAACTTTCTAAAAGAAGGTGAGACAGTCCTTCAGGGTTCCTGCTTCATGAATGATTCTGCCAGACAGTCTGCAGGACACAGAAGACAGTGATTAAAAACTGACAATACAGGCTAAATAGTCTTTCAAATTTCCTGCGTCATGGAAATGTCTGCTTGATACTATGGGCCTGTAGGCTGAAGATGAATGCCCCAATGGTACAGAAGAACTTTGGGTAACTGTCCAGGCAGCAAGATGTCTCCATCAATTATAGAGTTTTGGAAGTTGCTTACAATGCACTTCCTGTTTACTTAGGTAATATTATATCCTTCTGAAGTCTTTGATGAAGTTGAAGACAGATAGTGATAGTTAAAGTTTCCTTAGTTATGATAAAAGATAAATTAGATATGAAACTTTAGACTCACAAAGAAATATTGTAATTCTTGCTTGAACCTGTTTTGTTATGTGTAATTTTACTATGTTAAAGTTAAAACTTTCCTTTTTATTTAGACAGAAAAGGAGAGATGATGTGGAATTCCCCTGTGTATGTTATAAATATTTATTATTATTATTTGTTAATGAAGAAGTTGTTTTGGCCAGTGGCTTAGCAGAGTGAAGCTGGGGGGAAATCTGAATAGAGATATACAGAAAGAGTAGGTAGAGTCTAAGCGATGCCATGCAGCTGCTGAAGAAAAGATACACCAGAATCTTACCACTAGGCCACAGCCTCATAATGATACACAGATTAATTAATCAAAATGGGTTAATTTAAGATGTAAGAGCTAACTAGAAATATACCTAAGCTATCGGCCAAACAGTGTTGTAATTAATAAAGTTTCTGTGTAATTATTCACATCTGTACTGCTGGGAAACCAATGTGCAGTCTCCTTCGACGAGGGGGGTGTTGCAGTGGTGGAAGTTAAGTGAGAAGGGACAGAAAAATGAATGAGACCAAGATACATAATGTAAAACACAGAATAAATTTAAAAAAATAGAAAATATGACATCAACCAAGAACACTACTCTCAACTCTGGAAACTACCTTCATATCCTTCACACAAAAAAAAAGGCCTAAAAAGGATCAGAGAGACCTAGATGTGAAATATAAAACTATAAATTTCTAGAAGATAATATGTAAGGAAACTTAGATAATCATGGGTATGAACTTAGATCAATGATTCTTAGATCAAACACCAAGGACATGAGAGAACTGATTGTCTTTATTTCATTAAAATAACAAAGGTGCTCTGTAAACAACAATATCAAGATAATGAGAATGCAGGTAAAGACTGACAGAAAGTATTTGCCAAAAGCACATCAGACAAGAGTTATCTCAAACACACACACACCTTAAAACTCAAGAATAGAAAGGTGAAAATTCATTAAAATTGGTCAAAACCTCTATAGATTCCGTCTCAAAGAACATATACTAATAGTAAGTGAGCATATGAAAAAAATACCTAAGATCACATGTCATTAGAGAATTAAACATGAAGAGAAAAAAAAGTGCAATTATGCAATGGCTAGAATTGACTGAACCAAAAAAAAATTACAGTACCAAATACTAAAGAGGATATAGGACAAGAGGAGAATGATGCTATTTGGAAGACAGTTTTTCAGTCTTTACCAAATGATCTAACGATCACACTCCTTGATATTTACCTACACTACTTGAAAAACTTATCCCTCCTCCAAATCCTACTCATATGCTTGCTAGGATCCTAGCATGTGCAGAAGACAGAGCCCCCTACCCTTCACCTCTCACAATCTTTCTGCACCCTTTTCTGACATGGCCCCTGAACCACAGGCTTGGGGTGGAATATAGCTGTCTCAATTGCGGCCACTCTACTGACACATGTTCTCTGAACTTTGACCACTGTGAATATAGTTGTTGCTTTTACTCTTAACTCTTTTGAGGGGCCTGCCACCCAGCACCCAAAATAAAACACATGGAGGCTTATTCTTGCTAGTGAATACCAGGTTTTAGCTTGACTTATTTCTCCCCAGATTTTCTTAAATTATCCTGACTACCCTTTGCCTCTGAGCTCAAAATATCTGTGCTTGCCTCTACAACACCTGCACAATGCTTTTACACTCTAGCATGGAGTGAAAAGGGACTCATGAGCCTCCACCCCTAACTGAAGAGCTATAGGCATCTATGGGTTCAGGAGGAGCATGAGTCAATTATCTTTAAGTTAAGTGGACTACACTCCAGTGGATGGCCCTAAACCTAGAAGTCTATGGGAAGCACATATTGGAGTTGATTGAGGTATTCTAAATAAAATGGGGGGGCATAAAGTTGGGTATGTAGGGGGTGTATCTTGGAGGAGTTGAGGTAAATATGATGAAAATACATTGTATAAAATTTTAGAGTTTATTTGAAAAAGAGTTCATGTTTATTTAAAAAATAATTTTGGCTGCATTGTGGTTTTTTTATTACATAGAAAGGTAACAAATTCCAACTAGTAAGAAGATGGCTGCCTCTGCTAAGACATCTACTAAGAACATGGTTGCCACATTTCCTGACCCTGGAAGAACAATCTTCCTGAGTTTCACGGAACACGAGAAGATTTTTAAGAGCATAATGACTTAAACCGAAGGGAGTAAGAAAAACTTGGCACTGAAGCAAGAAGCTAATTTGTAAGGAAAATACATATCCTCAAATTCCCCAAATGATGAACCAGAAAGAATGCCTCAGGCATCATCTTTCCCTGCTCAGCACAGGTAAAACCTAGCAGAAATTGAGTGCAGATCACAGTGTTCTGTCTGTTTTCTGTACTCTGACTAGTTATTAAGCCAAGTTCCAGTTGGAAAGCAAAAGGCCAAATTATGCAGAGACAGAGATGCCATGTGAAAGTGCATGAGCCATCGCAGCAAAGGGAAGCCTAGCTTTTCATCCTGAGTGGAGAAGTTAAACTTAATCCTAAGGAGTTTGCATCCTGCATTACATCTTGTAAGGTCTCTGCGGAGGAGACAAGGACCAGCCATGCAGTTTTGTTGGCAGGCTGTCCATAGATTAAATCAGCACAAAGGAAAATGAGGAGTCCAATATTTCATGGAGAAAAGTACTCAGGTCAAACAGCCAAAGGTGACATTGATTGACTTCTCTATTTCTTCATTGTGTGCTATTACTCATTCCCGGTGGACTGGACTGAAGATAGCTCAAGACTGGAACAGCTTCATGCATCTTTGCATTGGAGGGAAGGGAGAAAAGGCAATGTTCTAGCTTGCTTTCTGTTGCTGTAAAACACTCTGGTCAAAAACAACTTGAGGAAGAAAGGGTTCATTTGGTTTACACTCCCAGTTCACAATCCATCATTAAGGGAAGTCGGGGTGAACCTTAAACAGAAACTGAAACAGAAATCACGAGACAATGCTGCTCTCTCCATCTGTCTCTGATTCCTGCCAAACCAACTGGCTGATCTACCCTAGTCCCACTCGTCTAAGGACAGTATGACTCTTAGGGAGCTAGGCCCTCCCACAGCAAATAGTAGCCGAGACAATGGTCACACACATGTCCCTAGAGCAATCAGATCTACACAATTCTTCAAGTGAGGTCCTCTCGTTCCAGGTGACTAGGTTGTGTCAAGCTGACAATGTTAAAACTAAGCAGGATGGGCACCAGCATCATGCCCTTAGCCTACAGAGGTCTCATGCCCCACACAGTAAGGCCTGGCCCAAGAAAGGAGGATATTCCTAGAATCTGCCATCCTTCAATCAAAGTATAATTGTCTTTACATCACCAAATTCTAAAAAGGTAGACTAAGGAAATTCTAGATATTTAAGTAAAAATGCAAAGTTACATGAAAAAATATAGACCATTTATAGTTATAAAAATGTGATATTTAGGGAAATAAGCAGCTAAACAATTTTTAAATTATAAAAAACATATTCCTAAAATACAAAGGTGACAAAAATGGCAGAGAGCAAGTTACTATTTTTTTCCAAAGCTTAGGACAGAGGCTTTGTACAAGGTAGTCATGTATTATACCCCTGAGGTACAGGCACAAATATGGCCTTGCAAATTATTGTGGGCATTCAATTTCCACGTGACTTACTATTGTTTTTAATATTTTTATTATAAGCAGGGTACCTTCTAACACAAACACACACACAAAGAGAGAGAGAGAGAGAGAGAGAGAGAGAGAGAGAGAGAGAGCCTCACATGATAACACACTTTAGTTTGTTTGGGCTTTTACTTGAAAAGAAGCATGACTTAGCTGCTACTCTAAAGGATGACATATACAGGGTCTATTCCTTCCCTTGCCCCAACCTCAGGGATCTTTACTAGAGAAGAGGTTCTTCTTGGGGTCTTGAAATTCCAATACATAAACTTTCCCCAGTAGCTTGTGGGCTTTGGAGCCACCATGGAGAGAGTCTAAAGGCTTTGATATGGATCTATGTCCCCTTGTGGTATGGCACAATGACACTCTAGTTCCACCTGCACTGACCTCTCAGGGCTTTAAAACAGCTCTGCAGAATTCTTTAGAGCAGTCCTGTGGTTCCCCAGCCTAAGCTAGTGTCACAGATGAACCATGTTGAGAGTCATGACTCATGCTCCCATTCCATCATGGCATCCCGCTTAGGTCTCCCGCAGACCCCCTCATCATAACAGGTCCAAAATCTACTCCATACTACCTAATGAAGTCATTCTAATTCTCTTTGCTTAGTAATAATAAATGTACTACAGAAAGATCATTAAATTGTCTACTTTCAATGAGAGTCATTTCTTTTATGTTATGTTCCATAAAGCCGTTTAAAATAAAACCAATAATAATGAAACAGGAACCTGAGTATCCCATCTTCTACATGAGGATCTTCAGTGGAGCTCCACTCCTTCTGGATCCATCCAAATGTCACAGCCAGCACAGCACAGGTTACCTTTGCAATTAGGATTAAGCAAAGGTGCCACTTTGTCAAGGGACACAGCTGCCATCTACTGGAAGACTTCGGTAATAACTATGCAAGTCTATGATACCTATGTTGTGATAGCTCCCCCTAGAGCTGTACAGGCTGTGTCCTCAACCCAATAGACTGGTGGCACTTAGGTTGGGTTTTGACCAGAGCTGAACAAACACCCTGCATTCCTCCTCAAGATTCTATTAGTTCCAGAGTGGCTACTGAAGTTACCTCTAACAGTCACTGTCCCTGGCTTTTAAATGCCCTATATTTTTTACTTTTTTTTTTTTTTTTGAGGCAGGGTCTCTCTACTAGCACAGGCTGTCCTTGAACATGATTCTCTGCTTCAGCCTCCCAACTGTCGGTACTAGGGACCCGGATCACCATACCTAGATTGAATGATCTTTGTTTCCCCTGGGCTGTGAGATCCTTGCCAGCAAAGATATCATCTCACTAGGGTCCGAATTTCAGCCTCTAAGTTTGATCTCAGAATAGTAACCTCTGCATGCTCACTCTGAAAAGCAGCTAGACAAATTTTGAGTGTTCTGCTATTTGGTACTTTAAGCCAAGTGATCATGAGTTCTCGGTTCAACACGATCAAACAAATCTTCCACTATGAATATCATTTTAGTAGATAAATGACCAAAGGAGATAGGCAAGAAAAAAGGACAACACAAAACACTTAACTGCCCACTAAAGTGAGACTTCCTTATCATGAGTCTACTTTACAGCTGAGGTCACTGAGGCCTGTGGTGTGAAGAAGTTTGCTCAATGTCTCTCAGTGAGGGAATGAATCTGAGAGTGAAGTGGCTGACTGCAGAAGTCGGGTCTGCCTCATATCTGAGAGTATCCTTGGGAGAAGTAGGGTTAATGCTAGTTGGGGAGTAGAAGGGCACTGACTTCTAACCTAATGTTATAGCACTGGGAATACAACTTCCTGTCATGAAGGTGGGGAGTGGAAAGAGTCCGGAACCTCAGGCCTGGAGCAGGGCAGGTTCCATGTGGAGGGCCAATCCCAAGTCATTTTGGTCACAGCCTTAAGAATTCCTGTGAGGACCGTGGAATTGTACACAAGAGGCAGGAAGTCAAAAGACAGTGTTATCAAGTTGGAAACGGAAGCCTGGGGTCAAGACCGTGGCTGGCAAAGTCACTTATGGGTCCTCAATTTCTCTAAGCAGCAGAGAAATTCTCTGAGTGATGTGGGATTCCCCTCTGTGTGCTATAAATGTTTTATTACCATTGATTAATGAAGAAGCTGTTTCAACCTATAGCAGGAAAGAATAGATCTAGGCAGGAATTCCAAGCAGAGATGTAGGAAAGAAGGTGGAATCAGAGAGATGCCATGTAGCTGCTGAAAGAGAAAGATGCCATCAGAACCTTTCCAGTAAGCCACAGCCTTGTGGCGATACACAGATTAATAGAAATGGGCTAATTTAAGATATAAGACCTAGGTAAGAATACACCTAAACTATTAGGCAAACAGTGTTGTGTTTAATATAATTTTGTGTGATTATTCGGGTTTGGGTAACTGGGAAGTGAGTGTGCAATCTCTTTCTTGCTAGAATAAAATATGCTGAGGGCACTGGATTACAGAATTGGTTGTTTTACAGCTTCTGTTGTGGGACAGGGAAGGGTCCGAAACTCTGTGGCCTGAAAAATCCAAGTCCTCTCAGGGCCACCACAGTAAGGAGCTAACAGCAACCATGTTGTCTGAACAAGATTAAGTCAGCCAGAATTGTGGTATAGACAGAGAAGTTCTCTCCACACCCCATACCTTGCTGAGGCACTACTGGTATTGCTGGCTATTGGGAACAGGAGGATCATTCTTTTTTGAGGTGTTCCTACTGCTATATTTCCCATGCTCCAGTGGAAGACCCCACAGCCATGTATATATGGGTAACATTAATTGAACTTATGAACTTTTGGTGGGTCATAGGAAGTAGATGTGTTGAGATATGGGGGAACTAGAAGAGGGAATTGGGAATTTGGGGTATATACTATTTTATTATATACATGTATATAATTCTCAAGAATAAAGAAAACTATAATAAAAAATTCAAGTTCTTTTCCACTCAGTTTACTCCCTTTCAAAGAACGCTCAATGAAAGACTAGTCTATTACAATGATTATCCGTGAACCCTCAAGCTGCCCTCTGCCTCGTTCAAGCTCTTGAAGGACAAACACCTTGGCCTTTCACTGTTTTTCTTATATAGAGCTGAACACCTGATTCTATAATAGAAGTTCAACAAATAAGGAAGAAATACATTCTCCACATTTCGTACCTATAGTAGCTGAAGTTTAGTAAGGTGAAAAAGCAAATT
This sequence comes from Alexandromys fortis, assembly GCF_014885135.2. NCBI lineage: Eukaryota > Metazoa > Chordata > Mammalia > Rodentia > Cricetidae > Alexandromys > Alexandromys fortis. The sequence goes on along the minus strand of NW_026067944.1, from coordinate 18,187,299 downwards.
CCAGGGATGGAGAGCTGGCTCAGAAGAGCATTGTCTGCTCTTCCAGAGGACCTGGTTTTGACTTCCAACAACAATGCAGTGGCTCACGATAATCTGTAATTCCAGTTCCCAGTGATCAGATGCACTTCCTGACCTCTATGTGCACCAGAAACACACATGATGAACAGACAAACATACAGGCAAAAACCACCCATACAAATAAAGTAAGTAAAACTAAAACGAGTTTTTATTTGATTTGATTTTTCAAATCAAATCCCAGGCTCCATATCTTTGGCACCTCACTTGAGCTCTTGCATCTTGAGATGGGGTAGGGGTCCTTAGTTACAAGCTCTCACACTGGGTGGCTTGCCATGAACACTGTGTGTTTCTTGTGTTAAGCTTAAAGGAAAAGTCAAGCCTGATTAGTGAGTTACCATGTGGTGAAGATCCAGCCACAGACAATGATCCAACATCAACTAGCGGTGAAATTTCAGACTGTTGTCTTTGCTGTCTTCCTGCTTCAGGCTGAGAAAGGGGGGTCATTCCCTGCTCCTACATGATTAAATCCCTTGAGATCCATTTTACCTAATATCTCGGAACAAAAATGAGCCCAACTTCCTACCCAGCTGTAGACCAAAGCATTTGTGCCTCAGCCAGATTGTTTAATCGACACCTCTCAGGTGGTTCTGTGTTAATTAAGAGAAAGGAGCTCCAGTCGTGATTGTGATATTTCAAACAGGTGTGATTTTCTGGCTCTGTCTAGCGAAATCTCCCGAGGATTCCTTCTATCCAGCCCCTCTCAGTCCAGTCTGGTCTAGGTAGACTGGGCACGCGTTTCACTTTATTGTGTCACGGCAAGCTTCCAGGAGAGCCTTGTCAGTGCAATTTCACACAGTGGGTGGGCATGTGTGTTCTGCATATTAGCAGAGGCTTTTTCTTCTCTGCCAATGGAAAGGGTTTTCTATTCTAAATCCACTTCAAGCCCCCAATGAGGTTGTACTGGTAAATAACACAGGAGAGAAAGTTAACAATGACAGTCACGGCTCTCAAAGTCTGTGCTCTGCCTACCAAAACATTCCCGGTGCAGGCTTGCTCTTCTGTGCTCCGAGTCTCGGGACAGTGGGTTGGAATAGGAAGACTGGACTATTTTTATTACTGGAAAGATATTGGTACCACTTATAAATGAAATATATGGGGAAGCAGAGGAGAGCTCTTATTTATTACGTTATACATATTGGATTGTTGGAATTATAAGAAATTGTATGCTGATTTCACATAGCTATTAAAGTCACGGACATCTTTCCAAAGAAGCTGACATAAGCAATGTCTAATTGCTTCTTTAAAAAAAATCAGAGAATTCCAGTTTCAAAATAAAAAGAAACCTTATCACCTAGAAATGTCAACTAGGAAAATATTCTATTGTTGACATGTCTTAAATATTTGTAATCAACCTCCTAAATTATTACATTTATATTGTTTTCAAATATTAGAAATGCTACTCAGTATAATAAATGCTATAAGAAAAATAAGTGTTTCTCCATTAATTCATGAGAATAATAGTGTTGAAGAACTGTTATGGTTCTTATTATCATGTGAAAAAATTGAACTGATGTACAGGCCTATCTTTTGTAAAAATGTCACCAATTATAGCCATTCTCCCACTCCCACATTAAAAAAGCAAAAGATTTTTAAACTGGGGAGATGGCTCAATAGATAAATGCTTTGCTTGTAAACAAGGGTACCTGCCCTTTAATGCCCAGCTTTAATGCCCAGCACACGTATGAATCAGGTATGGCAGGGGCGAACTGTAGGCTAATATTGGGAGTCAGAGACAGGCGGATTCTGGGAGCTCACCAGTCATCTAGTCTAGCCCAAACATGCTAAGCTTTCAGTTTATTTGAAGGCGTAAGTCACAAACAATCCCACACGAATTTGAAATTACGATTAATAGAATGGTTATTTATTTAGAGGGGAAAAACTTACAGATCACTATCCCAGACAACAGCCCTCTGCACAATCAGGAAAGGAGCCTAGTCTCTGGAAGCAGAGCAGGAAGCCAGAGAGAGCAAGCAAGGGCAGTTGCTGCTTTTTTAAAGAAAGACCACACCCCAATGGACTGGTATCTCAGCAGCTATTGGCTGAAGGAGCGAAAGGAGCTCCCGCAACATTTATTGAAGGACCTTTTTTTCAAGGGAATAAGAAGAGCAATAGAGGACAACCAATGTCCACTATTTGGGCCCCAGTATGCACACTTAGGACACACTCATCCACCTATATGTATCCCTGTCTCCCCTATACAAAATTTTAAATTGTTAATAAAAATATGCTAGAGAAACAAAAGTACAAGCATCATCTTTGTTCAGATTCCTTTCTCTGAGACTAAAGAATAAACTATAATTTGTGGAACACTTGCAATGGGCCAGGCATGGTGAAACATTTAAAGGGAAGCATTTTGGGTATTTGACATCCTCGGGACATAGATACATGCATTTTATTGATGCTACTGATAAGGCAGCTGAGGTTCAGAAAAGCCTTGACAGAGGGAACTTAGACAATGAACCACATGCTGGGGCCTGCAATGTGAAGGCAGATTTTTCTAGTACCTTGTGCATTTATCAGCTAGGCTTAATGCTTTCTACAAGATTCCCAACTGCTTACATTGTGGGCGAAATGCAAGCTTGCTGAGTTCCACATTATTCAGGGCACACTTGGTCTCAGATATGGAAAAAAAAACACAAACTGTGTGCTTCATCCTCTACGTCTTTCATAGGAAAACACATAAAACAACATAGGGGAAATTGGAATATGATTACCTAGCATTTTCCATAACTTCCAACTCAGGAGCAATTCGCATATTCTGTAAAATTCAAAGGGTTAGCCATAAAATTTTCCAAATAGGTTTAGGGAAAGGGTATTTTTTTTTTAGCTAAATACTTGCCTTAAGTTTTTTTTTTTTTAAGTTTAACTTACTAATGAGTGTGTACCTTGAGAAATAATTGGCAGAAAGAAAGAAGGCAAAATGAGAGCTAAGGAGGGGGTGGCGTACACAGGGAATGTGTTCTTAAGAACTATAGTGACAACTTCTGATGCATAATCACATCCCACACACCCATATGAAAGGCATATCGTGAGTAAAAGCCTCAGCTGTCAATTACAACGTCTGTTCTCACACTGAGTGTTAATGAAGCTAGAGCAGAAGAGGAACACACATGGTTTTCATCAGCAGAACAGGGCACTTCGGTTCTTCCAACTTTTCGGATTTCTTGTGTTGACTCCACTACGGATATTTTCATGCCGGAGTTTCATCATAAAGCTCTCATTCTTAGAGTGTAGCCCCCCCCCATGAGACTATGGAGTGTCATACTGAAGGGTAGGTACAGCCTCTGAAGTCATTTCCTGGGAAAAATGAAAACTCCTTAGCATGACTTCATAAAAAAAGCACGCTGAGTAACACAAATATTCCCAAAGACTTCCCAGATGTTTCCCTCCTGTTTCAGGTATCTTTTAGTTCATATTTTTTTTACTATTAAATTACATTTATTTGTTTCTTTGTGTGTGTGTTATGTGTGACACACAGAAATGCTCAACTAGTGGCAGTAGGTTCTCTCCTTTGACCATGTGGATCCCTAGGATTGAACTCGGGCTTGGCAGCATGCCTTTTACTATCTAAGCCATTGATCTCAAGCAGATTCTTGTCTTTTCCACAGACAGAATTCCTTCATTGACCAGAGACTTTAAGCAGAAGCTTATTTAGCAAGGCTAAGCAAGTACTCCAAAGAGAGCTTAGAGTGGACTGCCTCAAATTAGATGGCAGCATCCTGAGTACTAACCTATGGGTTTAAAAGGCATCTGAATTAATCCTCATGACGTGGATGGCATATCCATGGAACATAGTGTCCTGTTTTCCCTTCAAATGCACGATGAACCAAATCTTCCTTTTAGAGCATTCCTTCAAGCGGTCTTCTGAGAATGTTCACCAAAGAAAGGGTCAAGACCACAAAGCAAGCAATATTATACAGACCTTTTATTGTTGAATGATACAGACCTCATGTGTGGGAAATACCTCAGAACTATAGTTCTGATTAGCAGGAACAACCTACCTTCAGCTTCAAGGATGTTTAACCACAAAGCAACACTCTGGCAGTCAGGAGAGCAGAGCTGCAGTTTTCCTGAGTGACATAGCCCATAGCTAGAAGCGGCTGTTCATACACTCTGGCTATGTAACCAAATGCAGAAGTTGAACATCATCAATTACAGGAAGGGTGTGGAAACATTGTGTGTCTATACTTCAGGCTATAATACTCTACCTTTGAGCCAGGCCTGACATTAACTTTCCAAGTGCCTGTGACCTCAGATGAGGAAAAATAGAGAGCGAGGCTCAGGAGCTTGCAGACTCGAGAAGAAGCAAAACCTGATCTTTACATCGCTGGGAGTGATTGTCACTTCTTAGCAGGAAGTGTTCAAAAGACTGTAAAGTTCACTTTCAGTGATTTTATTTCTCTTAGAAGTGATGCCAAGAAATGGTGGTATACACCATTAATCCCAGCTCTCGGAAGGCAGAGGCTCTATAACTTTGAGGTCAGCCTGGCCTACAGAGCAAGTTTCAGGAGATTCAGGGCTATAAAGAGAAACCCTGTATTGAAAAATCACACACAGACACAGACACACACGCATGCACATGTGCACACATGTACTCACATACAAACATAAATAAACAGACATAAAGAAGTGATCATTTCAAAGTACCACTACCATATGTTTGTGAGTATACATGTGTGTAAGAAAAATATGAAGGGCAAATCTTCAGTGTTTATATGGTACATGGCATTGTTTTAAGTGATTTTAAATATAATAAATTCCCACAATCCTCACAGCAAGCCCCTAAAGCAGGTGTCATTTTTATGAGCACTTACAGTCCAGGATCAGAGACATCCCCTGATCACACAGCTCCTAAGTGCTTGAGAGCAGCTAGTACCCAAACATTGTCTTCAAAATTCGTGACTTAATCTCCACAGTATACAACCTCTCTCTGTTTCCAGAAGATACAGATTTTATCTTTTAAAGTCATCACATCAAAATATTAACTTGATTTAGTCTCATTGACCTCAAGCCCTGTGCACCTCCGATTTCCTCAAGTATTGGATCACTGAGGCACACAGCCTGAGTTTTCATATTCTCAGAGCTGAGCTTTAAAACTGTACGAAGTTCGTGGAGATTTCCAGACCCGTTCAGAGAGTGTTCTGCGCCACTGTTCAGCCCATTAGCAAGCTGTGCCAAAGCCATTTTTATCACTACAGAAGGCATGTTCCAATGGGCCTGCAATTCTTTGTTTATTTATTTATTCAGCCATTGTTATCATATTTACAACATCTAGAGATTAATCTTACAGATGAAAAAAACCTCATGGAGGGTGGAAAATGAACAGATGGCAGGATTCCAGGGAACTTAGTCATTTTCTGCACAGCAATTTCAGGCGAAATTCAAGCATATGACTAGTTGAAGCTGGCAATCTGCTGTCTGGGTTAGAGTTTACAGAAAAAAAACATCAGTACCACCAATAAGCATCTCATCTCTGACTCTAGGGATGTGCCCCGACCCTCTAATTTGTGCCATTCGGCACTAATCAATACGTTACAAGCCCCTAACAGGCACTTGTGCAGATCCCAGAGAAACAACTCAAACCCCAGAAGCATGGGCTCCCTGAATATTCATACCAAGTGCAAATGTTAATTCATGCAGCGCTTGCGTTAAACTGGTTTAATTATCTACTGAAGGAATCTATTAAAGGCGCGCTGTCAATCCTCCAGATTGGGTTCAACAAAGTGAAACTGAATTGCGTGCCTTTTCAGTTAATTACAAAAAAAAAAAATCTGCCTGGCATGCTTTAAGAATGGTCAAGAGGTGAGGGGTGGCAGAGAGAGAGAGAGAGAGAAAGAGAGAGAGAGAGAGAGAGAGAGAGAGAGAGAGAGAGAGAGAGAGAGAGAGAGCACTGCTGCCAGCGTCAGTTCCCAATACACGTTGTTACTTCTCTTCTTGTCAGCCTGGGAAATACAGGACAGGATGAGAGGCAGAGAGCACAGCTTAGGAGACCATGTGTCCTGTCATTACATCGCTCGGAGTCTCATAAGGGATGTGGTGTACTGCAATAAGCAGTTCTTTTAAAAACCTTAAGTCTCAGATAACTGGGTTTTCACTGTGGAGTTTGAAGCAATAATAAGTTTTAGCACTTGGGATATTCCTCAGCTGCTGTTCTCAGGAATTCTATATATTGAGAAAAATTTCTGTTTATAGAAGTTCTTCTTGTCTTTCTAATATTTAATTAAAAATCAAGAGAAATGTGAGGGTCAGGAGATGGAGAGGTGACTCAAAGTTAAGGACCACGCACTGTTGCTTCTGAAGACCTGAATTTTGTTGCCAGCACTGAGTGGCATGCAACTGTCTTTAATTGCAGTTCCAGGAAATCCAGGCATCCACACTCACAATTGCACAAGCTTGCATGCCCCACACACATATACAAAGACCTTATTTTTCAAATACTGTTTTCTTCCCTCGCTGTCTTCCCCAGTTACCTAGTAGTTTCACTGGAACTTCATTGGACAAGCTCATCTCCAAATCAAGCAATGATGAGCAGGCCTCATTAGGGAGAAAGTGGAAACAGCTGATAATTCAAATAATCTTTCAAAATATCAAGTAGGATGTGGCTGATTCAGAGTGAAATCAGATCATCTTTTTCTCTGGAAAATGTTCGTTAGCTTTATGTCCTATCCAGCCATATTTCTCCTACCCCTTGCTCATATGCTCATATTTTAGCATCTCTGAATGCAGGATAGATGCAAAAACTCCAGTCTCTATTGTTTTGTTCTTGATCTTGCTTTGTTTTTTTGCAAGACAAGGTTTTGTGTATCCCAAGCTATCCTTAAAGTGGATATGTAGCTAAGGACGACCTTGAACTTTTGATCCTCATGCCTCTATCTTCCCAGTGCTAAAGATTTTGTTTCCAAGAATAAGCGTGAGTCATCAAGTAAGCTGTTAACACCTGGAGAGTTTTAAGAGACACGACTGTTTATTTGGCTTTTACAAAAATCACTGTGGAGGTGAATGGATATTGTCTTAAGTTACTTGAGAGAAAATTCTCTATATATCAATACAGCCTCCTTTCTCTCACATAGCATGACCAGAACACCAGAAAGTCACATCAGCTTTCCCTTCATCATCTCCCCAGATTCTCTACACTTGTCTCCACCTCTGAAGACTTCCTCATGCTACCATCACCCAATGGCAACACTGCAATAGCATCCAAATGCATACCTGTTTTCCACTGTCGCTCCTCTTGAGTTTTATGCCCCTACACATGGAAATCAAAACAGAAGAATTCCATGGAAAGTCGAAACACAAAATTCATGTCAAACTGAACTAAGTCAAGCAGCAAAGGACAAAACTTGGTTCCCTTCAGACAAGGTATCAGAAGCTCTCTATGTCACAGATGAGAGTGGGGGTTGATAGGAGCTGGCCAAAAGCAGGGAGGCTGGTGGAATGGAGCTTCGGCTTGTTGAGACAAAATGCTTATTGTTAACACTATTCAGTGGTGCACTGGTCAAAATGTCCCCAAAATTACATCAAATCTTTCTCTCTGCCAAGGACTTCACAGCTACTCAGTAAAGCACTGAGCCTGCTCTATAAGCCCCTGGAGCTCAGGATGAACTTTCTCCAGTTCTCTCTAAAGGCTCTTCACTACTCTGTACCCAGTGTTCAGCCCCATCTCTCCCCAATTTCCTTTCTTTATCCTCTCAAGTTAAACTAGGCTCCTGTGTCTCACTTAACATACGCCATCATGAAGCACACCACCTCCTTCACCAAGACCCCATTCATTTCCTTATTTTTTTGCACGGTGGTGAGCACCACTTGTATGGACAGTGTCACCGAAGTACCTGAATTCACATCTGCCAGGGGTAACTTCCTACTGACTTGTTATTTTGCTAGCCTTTATTGAAAGAGATCCAAATTTTTGTTTTGTTCAGCCCTAACTCCTATGCCTTAAATATCAACGTGAACCTTGTAGATGCTCAATTAGTGTTCATTACTTAAACAAAGACATAGAAGGAACATGTATTATTACAGATTACCCAAGTAAAACTTTTAAACTTGTTTTTGAGTTTGCTCCAATTTCTGACAGTTTCCTCAGTGTGCTCAGCTTGCTTCAATATTATTATAGGAAGTTGCAAACACCACTTACAAGAACTACCATGGATATTAATATATGAAGCATTAAAATAGCTTTGTCTAGTTTTCCATGCTGTATCTTAATTCTTCTGAAATCACATTATCCCCCAAAGATGTCTGGCCTATGATAGGAGCTGCAAAGCTTAGTAAATCTGTACTGTTGAACAAGTTATTTGATGCTCTCATTTCTGCTAGTGAGTGACACACTGTGAAGTAGCCATAAACTACAGACTGATTAAGGACACACTTCTATTAAAATCCCCATGCTGTCAAAAGCTAGTGGCATTAACTTTAGTGTGCAGTTCTGACTGTGGATATGAATCGGTACCAACAGAAGGCAAAGAACAGAAAAGTAAACACGGAGCAGAAACACAGAAAAGAAACCGGAGCAAAGTCTGAGGACAGAGTGTCATGCCTATGGTCAGAAGGTAAAGCAATGTCTCTTTAAAATGCAATTAAAAAATGCAGATAAGCAATAATAGAAGCTAAGAAAGGCCATTCATAACAGAGTATCTGTAGCATATTTCCAACCTACAGTAGGAGTGAAATTCATGAATAATATTAAAGGTATTTACATGATCCACTGTTCTCTTGAATAGTGTTTGCCTAATGTAATAAGATCTGGATTGCTTGAGCAAAATACAAATTTGAGGTTATAAGACCTCAACCTGACTGCCTGCGTTATTAAAAACAGGAGAGGAACTTTTATGAATACAATAGTTTACATCAATATTACCACTTCATCCCCCTCACATCCTAGATTATTTGAATTGCATTCATACCCTGAAATAATTATGTAGTCCACTTGAGAGATTTTTTTTTCTTTCCTACCTTAGTGTGCCATGTTTCACTGAAATCAAAGTCTTCAAATTCAAATTTAATTGCAACAATTCCAATCACCTTCCATTGTAAAGAAAATAGCACGTGAGGAAAGACAGTATCTCCTAAAGCAAATGGAGATCACTGCATACAGAACAATGTAACTAAAACTTCTCCTCTACCTCAGTTTTCCTTCCAGTTTTACATTTGCAAAGCAAAAAGTAAATATCAATAGCTAAGAAACTTGTTGTAGGGGGCTGGAGAGATGGCTCAGAGGTTAAGAGCATTGCCTGCTCTTCCAAAGGTCCTGAGTTCAATTCCCAGCAACCACATGGTGGCTCACAACCATCTGTAGTGGGGTCTGGTGCCCTCTTCTGGCCTGCAGGCATACAGACAGAACATTGTATACATAATAAATAAATAAATATTTTTTAAAAAAAGAAAGAAACTTGTTGTAGGAAGGCCACTTATTTGTAATCTGGCTGCCCAAACTCCCAGAATAATCACACAGAAGCTATAATAATTAAATCACTGCTTGGTCCATTAGCTCAAGCTTCTTACTTGCTAACTCTTACATCTTAATTTACCCCATTTCTAGTAAACTGTATCTCCACAAGGCTGTGGCTTACCGGGTAAAGTTCCAGCATCTGTGTCCAGTAGGGATACATGGCTTCTCCTTAACTCTACCTCTTTTCTTCCAACCTTCAGTTTAGTTTTTCTTGTCTACCTCTATTCCCTGCTCAGGCCCAAGACAATTTCTTTATTAACCAATGATATTCACAGAATACAGAGGGGAATCCCACATCACCTCCCCTTTTCTGTTTAAATGAAAAGGAAGGTTTTAATTTTAACATAGCAAAATTAATTATCACAAAACATGTATCAAGCAAAAATTACAGTTACAACACATATCTATTTTATCTTTTATCATAACTAAGGAAAACTAAAACTATCAATTCTTCAATTCCATCAAAGACTCCAGAATAATATAATATTACCTAAGTAAACAGGAAGTATATTGTAAGCAGTTTCCAAAACTCTAGAATTATCAGAGACATCTCACTGCCTGGACAGTCACTCAAAGTTCTTCTGTACCATTGAGGTATCCATCTTCAGCCTACACGCCCATAGTATCTAGCAGACTTTTCCACAAAGCAGGAAATTTCAAAGACAGTTCTGACTATATTGATAGTTTGTCAGTGACTATTTTTGTGTGTCCTACAGAATGTCTGGTAGACTTTTTTTTGGGAAGCAGGAACCCCGAAGGACCCTCTCACTTTTAGACAAGTATTTTTCTCTGTGGGTCCTGTATGTCCAGTTCATCAAGGAATCCAGGCAAGAGCAGTTTCTTGCCCAAATGGCTAGCAAACTCCATAAGAAGGCTCTTCAATGCCCATCTTCATCGTGAAGAAGATTGGTGCTGCCAGGAGCAGATGTGTCTCATTGTCATAAAAAGTCCTAAGTTTTAAATGCAAGATACTTTAGTCTTTGAAAGGTTTGAAGAATACCTATCCATCTGAAATACATCTCTGTACATCTAGAAAATCTAACTAACATGACTACATGGCTATTATAGATAGCTTTCCTCTTCTTTTGCCCTCATCCCTTCTCATTCTCCTTGTACAGACATTTGTACAAAACATCCTGATTGACAGAGGAAGAAGAAAATCTCATTTTAATAACCAAGTTCTCTAGCAGAAAGTTGTCTCACAATTTCTATGAGTGATCGTAGCTTGTCTTTATGTTTTACCTTTATTTTTCTAACCTGCTTTAAATTTAGATGGATAGTTGCACTCAATATGAATTTAAATGCTCTCACAGAAGGGACTGCCTTAACCTTTATTAACACTGTCAACTTAGTTCAGCTAAAGAACTGTGTGATGAGTAATTGTTTCCCCGAGTTTGGATTATGTAGCTTTCGCTCTGACTGTATTTGCTTCATTCATAGGATATTCTGGTTTCTGTGATACTGCTCATGGTTGCTGTTGTCTAATTTCTGTTGGATTGTGGCAAATATTTTAATTATCTGGAGAAATCAGTCCTTGTATCTTCTCCCAGAAGTATCAAGTAACTGTTAGTAAATGATGTAATTATAATTTGGTTCAGTTCTTTCTCTCCCTCGTGTAAGTAAATAAGTACCCAAATAACATCAAGAGAGCGTGTTCTTTTTTCTTTAAATTCATGTAGGAAGGAAAGACATATATGTATGATGCTTCTTGCATGAATCCTTACAAATTCATATAATTCACCTAGCAAGTGTTTTGAGAACCTGCTGCATCCAGTGTCCTTGTTATGTGTCATGGAAGATAAGAGAAAAAGGTGTGCTCCTTTGTTCTCAAAGAACGTACAAAATCTAAGGTGTTATAGACTGTGGGTCTCTGAGAAAAACAAACACCATCTTTATGCTTGTTTGCTGTTCCTTACAGAAGGAGGAGAGGGGGATGGTCTCTAGTTTTACATCTGAGATTTCAGCCATTCTTCCAAGCCATTTGTGTACAATGCTACTCTAATTTCATGTGATTTTTGGAGGATGGTAATTGAAGGGATCCCATCTATGCAGCTACAGAGGAGCCATCATTTGTGCTGGGAGCAGACCCTCCAGTGTTGCTGCTCTGAGGTCACCAACATTCCCGCCTGTAACCATATACTCATGCTCTTGCGAGTAAGCCAGATAAACTCACTGGTTCTCTGAGGTGAACATTAGTGGAATTATATTTTGGTTTCTCATTGAGATAGATGTTGTTTATGTCTCTTCAGAGAAGGAATTTTACAACATAAGGGTTTACATTTTACTTTTTTCAATAATCTATGAAATATATTCAGTAGGTAGTCAGATGAGTATGTTTAAAGATCAGAACCTAAAATCTGTATTAACATTCTGTTTGTCTGATACAAAGTCTGTAAAAAATGAAATTGTGACAAATTGGTTACCAAAATGACACAATTCCTAACCCTTTACTCATGTACTCTGAGTGACTAGTCCTCCCTTCCCAAAGGTAGAATCTATTTCTACCCTTCTTAAATTTTGGTCACCTTGCTTTGGTCAAGCAACTGCAGAATCCACTTGCCAGTTCTCACCTTAGGTCTCAGAAGACTGTGATCTCTTTTGCTTTCCACTCCCTGCCTTGAGAGCCACCATCAGTGTGTGAACAAAACCAGGCCAAACATCTAGATGGTGAAATATATCCAAATGACTCCCTTCTATCATGCCAGCCAGCCATCAGTACTCAGCCAGACATCAGTAAGGGAAGCCTAGGCCCAGCAGCCCTTGCAGACCTGCCAGCTTTTCACAGATGTGTGAGAGATCCTGCTGGGATCAGTGAGCTTCGTCTCTGTCAGCAAAACTGACTGACCAGCTGACTCTTCGACTAATGATAAATAATATGAGATTATTCTTTTGCGCCACTGGGTTTTATTGTTCTTTCCAAACAAAATTAATTTAGTTCTAACTCCATCTAAGGGGAAAAACATAAATCTTAAAGATTGAAAATAAAAATTCCTTGAAACCCAAGCCATTAAAAATTTAAGTCTTCTCCCTTAGCAATAAATACCGAATGAAATACAAATATACACGAGACGGAGGCAAGAACAGGAATCTTGAGATTGCTGTCCTAAGTAAGATTGCAACATTCCTACCGGTTCTATCTCTGACTTGAAACAGAGTGTAGTCAGAGGCAGAAAAGTGCCAAAGTAGTATATGGCCTGAGAAAGAGATTCAACTGTTGTGATATTTATGTTCTGACAATAAAGCTTGCCTGGTGATCAGAGGGCAGAGCTAGTTACTAGTTAATCTAGAGGTCTGGAGGTCTGTACAGACAGACAGGAAGTAATAAGGCAGGATCTTGGCTTTACAGTCTGAGAATTCGGAGAGATAAGAGGTGACTGCTGCTCCCTTGCTTCTCTAATCTTTCAGCTTTTGCCCAGATATCTGCCTCTGGGATTTTATTGAAAATACTAATTAGGATCATGCTTCATTCAACTTGACAGGAGAATGGGCAATGAAAGAACAAGTCTCTATTTAAATCCTAGACATACCCAGACCCTATTGAGGGGTGTGTGTGTGTGTGTGTGTGTGTGTGTGTGTGTGTGTATGAATTCAGAACCTATCTCTCCCCCTTCACTTTCTTGCAAATGAAGGAAGGTTATTGGCATCAGGGCAGTAGCTTGACTGCTGATATTGAGACTTTCCTTTCACTAGCAAGAGGGTGTCTGCCATCTGTCAGCTTCCAGGCAGGTGATCTGGAGTGTACTGAAGCCTGGTAGAACAATAGTGCTGCAGTCCTTGGAAAGGCAGTGATTCTCCTAATATTAATAATACCAAGATGGTGCCCCCTTTCTATCTAGCTTAGTACGATCACATGGCTTTGCTAAGTGTTGATGGTTTATACTATGGTGGTGCAGAGTTTGCGGAGGGCTTGCTGGAGATTCTGTGGCCCTCCTTGAGCTCAGCTTTTAACTTCGCTGAATTTAGATCAGAGGATTCTTTTGATTTCCTAGCAGTCTAGAGAGTCTCTCAGATTGAACAACTTATTACACAGTATTTGTTGATGATCAGGAACTGATGAGCAGAGCCCCGGCCAGTGCATGGAGAGCTATGGCTTTGTGCCTCAGTAGTCTATGACGCATCTATGTAGCCTGACCTCTGTATGCATATGTATATGTGTCTACTTAAATCTTTAAAATGAATTAATGAACTTCCATGAACAGAAATAGAATAAATGAAACATCACTTATGATGACACAAAAAAAAAAAAATTCTGAGGGCAGTTGGCTAAGAGAAATAAGCCAACACAAAAAGATAAATCCTGTATTAAATTGCTTCAGCCCAGAATCATACAATGGTGAATTTATGAAAATGTAACAGGTCAGTGGTTGACATGAGTAGGGAAGAGTAATGAAACAAAAGAAATGATGAACAAATTCTGGGGAACAGATGTTCAGCAGGGAGGAAGAAAGGTAAATCATGTAAGAATATAATCTTTAATTATATTTTTGTGGCCCAATATTCAAGATAAGAACTTAGCACAAAACATCAAGTAAAAACACTCTATTCATAAAATTGTGTGTATTTAGCTATAGTGTGTGTAAGGTAAAGGGAACAACCATATAGTGATGTGGGATTTCCCCCCTGTATGCTGCAAATATGTTTTGTTACCATTAGTTTATAAAGAAACTGCTTTGGCCTATAGCAGGGAAGAATATAGCTGGGCTGGAAGAAATATATAAACTAGGCAGAGTCAGGGAGACGCCATGTAGCCACCAGAGGAGAAAGATACAAGCCACCAGCCAGAACCTTGCTGGTAAACAATGAGCCTCGTGGTAAAATATAAAATAATAGAAATGGACTCATTTAAAATGTAAGAGCTAGCTAGAAATATGCTTAAGCTTTTGGCCAAACAGTATTGCAATTAACATAGTCTCTGTGTGGTTATTTTGGGTTTGGGTGGCTGGGAATGGAACAAGCAACCTCCGGCTACAACATAGCATTGGTGGATATGCAAATTAGTACAGAGAGAAATATACAAATCAATGTGAAGGTTGAACTATGCTATGACCAGCAATAAAACTCAACAGAAATGAAGTCAGCATACAAAATAGAAGTCTACATACTCATACCCATTGTGGCATTGTTCACAGTAGCTAAGTTACAAAATCAGTCCAGGTGTTTCTCAGCACATAAATTTGTAGATAAAGAAAACATGATAGAGAAATTTATAGTTCAATGAATGAATATAGATAAATAGGCAGATAGCTCGATAGATCAATAGAAGATAGATAGATAGATAGATAGATAGATAGATAGATAGATAGATAGATAATGCAAGGGACATATGTTTTCTCTCCTATGTATAATCTAAATTTCTTTTGAATGCTGGACATGAAAGCAGTATAGGTACCAACAGGAAAAGGAAAGAGGAAGTGGGAGAAAGGAGAGCCTTACAAGGAAGGCTATTAGGAATGGTGTATTCAAAGAAAACACAACATATAGATGGAGAGAAATATGTCAAACAGAGAAACCATTAATCAATATGAATTAAAATTTTAGAAATAAAAAATGTTTAAAATATAATGATATAAACAAAGTCAAATATATTTTGGAGGGTCTCACAGGCTTGTAGAAGCATAGATGAATAAATAATCATAATACATCAGTAATTAAATTTTTGAAGTATCTACAAAAGGGACATGTGGGGTAGCTCAATGGTAGGGCATGTATCTAGTAGTTTACGTTCAGCGTTCTGCCGCGCCCCCCCCCCCCCCCCAGCACCACACACAGGAGAAATAAGGAAGAGGAAAATAAGGAGAAGAGGAGAAAGAGGAAGAGATTCTTCCCCAAATAGAAACATTTAAGCAAATCTGCATTTGAAAGCCTCAGAAAGCATGTAAGTTCATTTCTAAGAAAGTAAGTCAAGTCCTAGGGAAACAGAAGATACAGTGATGCTGCGGTTGTGCTTTGTTGCCACGGTGACAGCAGGAGCAGAAGAAACAGATCAGCTTAGCCCTATTCAGTGCTCTGGGTTTGCGCTTCGAATATGTATAGCAATCCAGTCTCTAGAATTTCTTTATCCTTCCACCTCAAAACATCGATAACATCAAAAACATCGAGTTTTTCAGTTCAAGTATTCAGTCTAATTGTAGAAACTGGAGTATTTGGTTAAAAGCAATCATATCCACTTACAGCCCAACACCACAGCGCTATGAAACTCAAAACTGAATCCCCAGGGTCTAGTGAGAGACAGGACTAGGGAAGGAAGTATGAAGAAAAAGGAACAGCCAATCTGTGGCGTTTGGGACGGGGGAATAACAAGTCCAGAGACCTGCAAATGGTTCTGTAGAACTACAGCCGCACTTCATAGTAGAGCGAAGGACGGAACTTAATAGCTGGGAGTTAGTCACACAGGACACTGAGAGATTGTCACATTTGCTGGCGGCGTGACCTAATGAGACATCGAACTTAGAAAGGACTCCCTAAATGTACTGTAGTTTACGGAGGAAAGCAAGAAGAAGGTCAAGGAGAGGAAACTGGCCAACTTCTGAGTGGCCCCAGGAAGAACTGATTGCTTAAATTAATGTGGTAGCCCTGCGGGGTGGAGATGTACGGAAATAACTTAGAGTTCTCAACTGTGCTAATACTGCAATGCTTTAACACAGTTCCTCATGGTGCAGTGAACCCCGACCACAAAATTATTTGGTTGCTACTTCATTACTGTAATTTTGCTACTGTTATGAATCATAATGTAAATATGTGACATGCAGAATATCTGGTATTCGACCCCTGTGGGACTGATGACCCATAGGTTGAGAACTCCTGGCTTAGATGATGCAGACAGAAAATGTGCAGACGCGAGGAATGGATAAGCAAGCCCCTGACTATGGCAGACAGTAGTGGAGGTTCCTGAGCACAAACCTAGAGGATAAGAGGCCGAGAAAAGCAATGAGTTTGAATCATTTGAACAACGATGTTATGTAGCACTTCTTATAGCCCAGCATAATGGCTGGTCCACAGTAAATACTCTCCAGTGCATTTGTCAAGGAATGAACAAAATGCTTAGAAAAAAATGTCTGAATCTGGACTTAGAAAAAAGGAATAATAATGACAGGATTGGAGAATTTATTTTAGGAGAGAGGGAATTCAATCAATTCCACTCAAAATGAGGATGTTAGAGAATGATGGCCTAAAAATTGCCGCCCATCTTCAATGAGATAAGCACAGGTACTTTAAATAACCATTTGGAAAATTTCACAATATTTTATTGAGTAATTTTATGTTACCTCTTTCAGCTTACATTAAGAAATCTGGCTCATATTCTATCTATCTATCTCTCCTAGTAAGTCGAAGAGATGTCTTCCTTATTTGCTAACTTTTATAACATTCAGGTACTGTAAAAATTGGATATGTTTAAAACAATAACCAAAAACAAAAATCTAGGACCAGAATCCAAAACAGCTGAGACACAAAATGGGGCTATTTGAGGAAGATGTTTATGGAAGCCCAATTTGCAACTATTTTCACCTCCTATTCATTCTTCTTATCTCTTTTTATAAAACAAATCTTATTTCTCCATTTGGTACCTATGCTGGTTACATTTTTGTCACCTTGGCACAAATCAGAATCACCTAGGAGGAGGGAAATTCAGTTAAGAAATTGCCTCCATCAGATTAGATTGTAGGGCCTTTTCCTATTAATGATTGATGAGGAAGGGTCCAGCCTACGGTGGGTGGCAGCACCCCATGTCCTATACTGTATAAAAAAGTCAGCTGAGGAAACGATGGAGAGCAAGCCAATAAGCACCCTCCTTCTATATCTCTATTTCAGTTTCTTCCTGCAGGTTCCTGCTTGAGTTGTTGTCCTTACTTCCCTCAGGGTTTATCACGGCAAATATCTGAGTAATTCTAACCAAACAAGTGGAAGACTTGTGTGACAAGAACTTTAAGTCTTTGAAGAAAGAAATTGAAAAAAAAATACCAGAAAGTGGAAAGAGATCCCATGCTCTTGGGTAGGTAGAATTAACATAGTAAAAATGGCAATCTTACCAAAAACAATCGACAGATTCAATGCAGTGCCCATCATAATCCCTGACTTTAAACTCTACTGCAGAGCTACAGTACTGAAAACAGCCTGGTATTGGCATAAGAACAGACAGGAGGACCAATGGAATTGAAACAAAGATCCAGATATCAATCCACACACCTTTGAACACCTGATTTCTGACAAAGAAGCAAAAATATAAAATAGAAAAAAGAAAGCATATTTAACAAATAGTGCTGTCATAACTGGATATCAACATGTAGAAGAATAAAAATAGATCCATATCTATCACTATACAAAAAACTCAAGTCCAAGTCCAAATGGATCAAAAACCTCAACATAAAGCCAGCCACACTGAACCTCATAGAAGAGAAAGTGGGAAGTACACATGAACACATTGGCACGGGAGATCTTTTCCTAAATATAACCCCAGCAGCACAGACACTGAGAGAAACTATTAATAAATAGGACCTCCTAAAACTGAAAAACTACTGTAAAGCAAAGGACATGGTCAACAAGACAAAATGGCAGCCTACAACACTAAGAAAGATATTCACCTACTCCACATCAGACAGAGGTCTGATTTCCAAAATATAGAAAGAACTCAAGAAATCAGTCATCGAAAGAACAAATAATCTAATTTTCAAAATGGAATACAGACCTAAACTGAGAATTCTCAACAGAAGAATCTAAAATGGCTGATAGACACTTAAGGAAATGTTCAACATCCTTAGCCATCAGAGAAATGCAAATCAAAAGAAACTCTGAGATTTCATCTTATACCTGTAGGAATGGCCAAGATCAAATGACAACTTTTGCTGGAGAGGTTGTGGGGTAAAGAGAACACTCTTGCATTGCTGATAGGGGTACAAGCTTTTACAGCCCCTTTGGATATCAGTATGGTGATTTCTCAGAAAATTAGGAAACAACCTTCCTCAAGACCCAGCAATACCACTTTTGGGTATATATCCAAAGGATGCTCAATCATGCCACAAGAACATGTGCTCAGCTAAGTTCATAGCAGCATTGCTTGTCATAGTCAGAACATGGAAACAACCTAAATGCCCCTCAACCAATAATGGATAAGGAAAATGTTGTACATTTACACAATGGAATACTACACAACAGAAAAAAATAATGACATCTTGAAATTTTCAGGCCAATGGATGGAGCTAGAAAACATCATATCGTGAGGTAACCCAGACTGAGAAAGACAATTATCATATGTACTCACTCATAAGTGGTTTTTAAGCATAAAGCAAAGAAAACCAGACCACAAATCACAATTACAGAGAACCTAGACAACAATAAAGACACTAAGAGAGATGTACATGAATCTAATCTACATGGAAAGTAGAAAAAGACAAGAGCTCCTGAACATGAGGACCATGGGAGAGGGTTGAAGGGGAGGTGAGCACAGAAAAATGTATAGCTCAATAAAATCAATAAAAAAAAGAAAAAAGAAAACTAATATGGTATCTGATAATGGACAAATTGAATTCCATTTTGTTTTTCTGTTTTTTGTTCATGTCGCTTTTGGAAGTACTCTTATTCCTTTTTCTTGCTCAGAGTACGCAGAAAGAACACTGTGCTGGGCAAAATTGTAAGACAGCCCCTGTGAAGCATAGCTTCTATTCTGTGATATGAACAACATGATCTGTGATTTTCCTCTGACTAAAGGAATTTGGTAGAGGTGACTGGATGTTATCCTCTTACCTAATATAGGTAAAACGTAGAAAATAAGTCTGTGAATGATCAATCATTTGCACACCTGCCTTGAAGTAGCAAGCCACAAACAATCTCTAAAACTAACATTCTTTTAAAATTGAGAATTCTGCCATCAATCTATACCCGTCTGAGAAATAGATCTTTTCCCTGTTGAGCTGCTGGATGAGCCCTAACCTTCAGCCAACATCCCTATTGCATTCATCTTGCAAACCTCACACACAAAATATCACTCACACGTACCTGGGATCCCAGCACGGAATAAAGGTGAGGGGTGGCTCTTCATTGCTTTAATAGCTAAATTGATACTAATTTCTTATGCACCATAAAAATTAATGTAATCAGACAAGTGGTACCTGATTGGATTTAGATGATGAGGAATCTGGGCAAGGGAGGTACTCTTGTTGCAGTTCTATTATGCAAGAGACAGGAAAAGAGAACAATTGTGAGAAGAATACATCTTGTTTTGGATAGAATGAATCTATGGTGTCACAATGAAGGGAATTATCTGAATAACTTACAATTAAAATAGAAGAAAAGTTTATGATCTAACATTTAAGACATCCACTTGAAATGAATGATCATGTGGGTGGGAGCAAGAAAGAAAAAGTGTGAAGAGTTATGAGGGTTTAGGAAGGAGAAAGGCTTTTCTGAGAAAGAACATAATCAGCCAAGGCTAGTGAAAGGGAGGAAGAATATGAAATATCCTTATCATTCATTAGAAATGGAAAATGTCTGTTGAGCATTTGACAAGAATCGCTTCAATAAGCTGGACCAGCAAAATCAATAGCATATGACATTGGTGACTGGCACAAATATGCAAGCATTGAATAGCAATTCTGGGGAGGTAGAGAAAGAAGAAATGTTCAATGGCAAATGGGAGATCCAGAGTACAGGGCCCAGCAATTTCAGGCATGGAAGAGGGACCCAATAGAGAAAAGAGTGAGACAGAGAAAGACAGGTGACTAAGATGTCACACCTGGTGCTCAAGCAGAAGCAGTAGCTTTAACCCAGGGATGCTTTCCATTCTCAGTGTGTTACAAAACACAAAGAAGCTGGGCATGGCAGTACCTACCTTTAGTTCCAGTACCCAGGAGAAAGAGGCAGGTAGATCTCAGTGAGTTCCAGGCCATCCTGATCTACATAGCAAGCCCCAGGCTAGTCAGTGTTACAGCATGAACCCTGCCTCAAAACAACAAAACACAAAGGGCAAAGGATCACATTAAAAATACTGTGTTATATACACATATATTGTGCTCAGTTTCTGCTGCTTAAAAGAGAAGAGGAGTTGTCCACCTCAAAATAAAAGGCAAGGGTGAGATCAGAAACTGGGAGTGAGACCAGGTTTGGAATAGCTCATGTGCAGACTGTTAGAGGATCAACAAGAGATTAATGAAAGGATTAAGAAGCAATTAAAGTCAGGCAGCGTGAATTGGTAGCAGGCCAAGTCTGCAGAGTTTCACTTGAAATCTGTTATTGACACTGGGTAACAGTGAGGAGAAAAGCTAGATTGATGGTGGGTTGGTGGGCAGCAGAATCTCAGCTCATGTCAGTAAGGATGCCACCTGCATACACTATGTGATTGCACATGGACAGCCAGGAGGTGGAGATTTTTCACAACAGATGGCGAATGGACGTTAAGCCAGAAATGACACAGGCAAACCTTAAAAAAAGAAAAAAAAATTAACCAGTAGAAAAAAGAAACTTTTAGGAAGTGTCTTAATCGTGGTCTTTTCTGGCCTTAATGGCCCACGTAATTGCCTGAAAGGGGTCTTTTTCATTCTGAAGTTCCTCATGCTGTGGGATGAAACACACATATGCATGCAGGCATGAGTGCAGTATTGTCATTCCCTCGAGATGGGTTAAGCAGAAGCAGCATAGTTGACAATGCCTTTATAGATGGGGTTTTACAGCTTGGTTTGGTGATTTACTAGGTACATTAAAAGTTATTTCAAGATTGGGATCAACTGTTAAAAGAATGGAACTAACTGGAGAAGAGATTGTATTGAGGAGGGCAGGAATGAAAGTCTAACACATGGACATGAAGATTCCATGTAAAAATCCGCGCCATTACATGCTAATCTAAAATTTAATTTTTAAAAAGTTGCTTCATCTTTATATGGCATAAATTACTTATTCCAAGGGGCATAGCTAGTGATGTCTAACTCCCAGTATGCATTTGACAATAAATGAGATCATTTATGTGTTTGATTTTGGTAACATGGCATCTATACTAGATATAGAGATAAAACTATTAACACAACTTCACATATGTCTGTATTTTTGAGCCAGTAAAAGATTAAGAAATAATTGAAAGGCAGAAGTTTTAAAAAGAAAAGTCATCAAGAGTCTATCCTCTAAGCATTAATTTTCTTAATGTATTTGTTTTTAAGATAAAATTTGAAACCATGAAAAATCTGAGGACATGATACCCCATAGTTTTATAGAAGAGAAGACTGAGGTCCAGAGAATCCATCTGGTCTTTCTAAGAGCATATGGCTAATGAGCTGAAGAGTCGGACCAACAAATGGGGTCTTCCATCTCTAGGACATTTCCACTCTCTGTGATGGGAACAACGGTATCAATAGCTAATGCTTATTGGATCCACAGATGATCAAGGGCCTCACCACTCTGTATGCAGAATCATTGTTGGCTATCCACTTATATCTGCTAAGAAATCGGTTAAAAGTAGATCAGCAAAAGCTATCTCTTCTAGATGGGAAAAAAAAAACACCTTAGAGCTATGCCTGCACATACTGCACAAACATCAAGTATGCTCTCTTCAGCTCTCTTTGATATCAAGGAGAGTATAAGCACTGCATGTAATCCACTGAGTTACTTACAATCAAGCCTGCATGACAAATTCTGATGGGTTTAGAAACAAGCAAAATCAATTTAAAAAAGAAAAGAAAAAAGAAACAACAAAATTAATAAAGGCCTTGTGCCACTAAGTTTTTCTCACCAACTTGACACCTGGGAAAGTCACCTGGGAAAAGGGAGGACCCATTGAACAAATGTCTGACCATATTGTCATGCGGTATGTCTATGAGAGATTGTCTTGATGATCGATGTGGGAGCACCCAGCCCTGTGTGGGTAGCATCATCCCTAGGTGGGTGTGCCTGGGCTACATAAAAAGGCCAGCAAGCATGAGCTGGACAGAAAGTCAGTAAGCATCATTCCTCCAGGGTCCTTCCCTTCAGATTCCCACCTGACATTTCCCAAAGATGGAAAGTGACCCAGAATTGTGAATCTTTTACTTCTCTGTGTTTGATCCTAGCAACACAGCAGCAAACTACTGCAGGCCTCGCATTTAGTCCATCAACTTGAAACTTATTCTGTGATGCGGCAAGGCTCTAACTAGTTTTACAAGGTGGTGAGCAAAATGAAATAAAAGCAGTTGAGCCCAATTTTCAATAATAATTTAATAAAGAATATTTTTTGCATACCTATCTCATATGGTAACTTAGGCCATAAGCTCCCAAATCATGTTTGCTACATGAAGAAAGAAGAAGAAAAAGAAAAGAAGAGGAGGAAGGAGAAGAAGAAGAGGAGGAGGAGGAGGAGGATGAAGAAGAAGAAGAAGAAGAAGAAGAAGAGAAATTTATAAAAAGAACTAACATTCTGCATTCTTTAAAACAATGAGATTCTTTAAAATCTTTAAATTTAAAACAATAAGATGATGAAGATCATTGAACAGTGTAGCAAGTAATGGAAGTCACCTAACTAGTGGGTTCTCTCCAGTTTAAAATCTGTTTATTAAGTGGGCAGGTGTAAGAAAATTTTCATTCATATGTATAAACTTATTGTATCCCTACTATGTGCCAGTTATTTTATGTTTTTGTGGATATTTAACTAAATACCCTGCCATTTAGAATTCCCTATTCATCTAGGACAGAAAAATATATAAACAGATAATTTCAATGTTAAGTCAGAAATATAATGAGGGGTTCTATTTGGAGCACAGAAGCAAAGAGGGGTGTGGGTGGCATTTAGTCTTATCTCTAACTCAGCATTGTAGAGGAAGATGACTAATGCAATTGAAGGATGGGAACAAAGTTAGCAAGGTGGTAAAGGGTGAGACACACCCAGGCATGGAGAAAGATGCCTGGCATCAGCCTGTATCATGTGTTCTGCGTACCGCATGCTGCTAAGCAATGTTAAATAGCAAAGTCAAAGCAGAAAGTAGGAGGAGAAGATGATTAAAATATTCTTGAAACCAGTGACTGGAGGGACATAGGAGCTATGCAAACTAACTTAAGAGCATGGACTTAAGTCTATATAACCTGAAGCTGATAATGGAAATCAGAATGTGGTAAGAAGTTAACTCCAAACAAAGCAAAGTGTGTGCTGAAAGGGGACTAGGGTAGGAGTAAAACACCAGCTAGCAGGGTTTAGATGCAATAAAATGAGCGTCTGAGAAGTTGAAATACCCGTGCATGTGAGAGGTGTTAGATGAGAGAATGTTTGAAGGGTTTTCTTGCAGGGGCACCATCAGATGGAAAGGTAAGAGTATAAGATGGTACCCTGGTTTCCAGCATGCATATATTCATGTCACTAATTCTGGCTAAATACTGCACAGGATAAAAGAGAGATGGGGAAAGGAAATGAGACTGGGACAAGTATAATGATGGGTTCCTGTGAAGTATCTAGATATAATGGTCTGCTAGATGCCGATTGCATAAGTCTATATCGTTCTGAGTTACTCCTGACTGTCATAGTTCTGCTGTTCCAGTAGTATGTGGCACATCCCACATTCTGAAGTCTAGTGACCCATTGCGGTGCTACCCTAGAGAATATAAACAGAATCACCGGGGGCTGGAGAGGGCTCAGCGGTTAAGAGGACTGGCTGCTCTTCCAGAGGCTTTGAGTTCAATTCCCAGCAACCACATGGTGGCTCACAACCATCTGTACTGAGATCTGATGCCCTCTTCTGGCATACTGGCATACATCGAGGCAGAATGTTGTATACATAATAAATAAATAAATCTTTAAAAAAAATAAACAGAATCACCACACTCCCCTTCTGCATTTGAACTGTGCTTCCCCAAAAGAAGCTTTTCTCTCCTTTGACAGAATTTGGACCAAGAGAGGCAGACAGGATGGTACTGTACATAAAAACCACGAGACCTCCTGGGACTGCTGCTCTGTGCTCCTCCAGTGGACAGTTCAAATGAAGCCTCACAGAGACTAAATTACTTGCATGTCTGACCTTGTCATCATCCTCAATGCCAGCACATCTGCAGCAGGTGATGCTCCTTTCTTCCTATCACGTGACAGCTATCCCCAGTAGAAGTGAATTACCGAAGACCACATTAGCGATGGACTGGATCAACCAGAATCTCATCTTTCACTCCTTCTTCAGGCCAGGCACTTCCCTGCTCCGCTACAGTTTGGCCATCTTGCTTGGTTCTGCACTTCTGAAAAATATTCTGGTTATAGGCTACTTAGTGTCAGATGTTTGCGTTCTCAGCTGTCTTGCTGACTTTACAACACAAATTCTGAGCTGAGTCTGAATCTTTCAGCACAGGCAAATCAGGAGAGCTCACTTAAAATGGGGACATAAAAGTCTTTCTCTTTCAAGACAGGTGTGAAAAGAAGATGAGGAGAGATTCTAAAGTGTCAGGCAAGGGCTAAGATAGCCAGCAATGACCATTTTCCTCCAAGACTATCATTGCTTCTATCCATGTGTTCCTTACAGTCCATCTTTGTCCTTTTTGCTTTTCTCTCTGTCTTCCTGTCCTTATGTATGTATGTATGTATGCATGCATGCATGCATGTAAACAGAATCTCACTATTGTAGCACAGACTGGCCTTAAATTCCGGATCTTGCTACCTCAACTTCACAAGTGCTTCCACCATTTTCTCTGTGCTTTCATATTTTCTAGAACAATGTCCTTCTCTTTTCTAGCTCAGTAAGTGTTGTAAATTTTTTTTTAAAAAAAGTGGCATGCAAGAGAGTTCATGAGGAGAGGTTTTTATTAGGGGAAAGGGAACATTAAAAAGGGGAAAGGGAGGGCGAGACTGGCATCTGAGGACAGCAGCAGAAGAGAAGAGAGAGGTGGGGGGCAGGAGGAGAGGGAGAAACAGAGGGACAGGTAGAGAAGCAGAGAAACAGAGAAGATAGAGATGGGAGGAGGGTAAGGACCACCTTTAAAAGGGAATGTAGTAAATGTGAAGAGGAGGTGCTCTTAGTGGCTGCAGCTGAGGATGTAGCCTCTTAGTACCCCAAGGGCGGGCCAGTATAGATGCCTGAATTCTAACAGTAAGTCTTCCCCAATTTCATAGTTTTAGTAAGAGAAGGGGAAGATCCGTGTAGTGTAGCCTGTATTATGAAGCATGTACTGTCTGACATCTGTCTTCTTCACGTCTCTTGAAAAGTTAAGTCTCTGTGGGCAGAGCATCTCTCTTCCTGTGCATCTGTAACTGCACAGCTGTTATATTGGTTGTAAAGGTGTGTATTATTTTTTTGTTTTACTTCTGTGTATGTGTGCGTGTGTTGGTGTGGAAGTGTGCAGATACTCTGAGAAGCCAGAAGAAGACATCCAATCTCCTGGAGCTAGAGTAGAGGCATTGCAAGCCTGGGCATCTGTGTTCTGGAAACTGAACTCCGGCCTTTTGCAAAAGCAGTATGTGTGTACTTTGAACAAGTGAACTCTCTCTCTCTAGCGCCTCATGTTCTTGGTAAGCTTTCTCAAATCATCCTGATGTCTTTTAGCCAGCGGGAAGTGTATGAGGTCCCAAATCTTCCCCTAATTCCCTTCTGCTCTTTTTGTTCTCGAACTGTAAAACAGGACCTCTGATTATTATTAGAACATATGCTTTTCACCCTGTGTCCTAAGACGTCATCTCCATAACAAGCATTTCAAAGGTCCTTTCTGCATTCATTAAATCAAGCCTGGGGCTGTGAAAGCTCACCCCAGAAATCAAATTCTGTAGCCTTGTAAGATCTAAGGTTTTCTAACTTGTTTGCTGTTTCTTGAGCCATGCTTGAGATGAAAAGGGATATTTTTATGCTGTTTAATTAAAGCATTAAGAAACTGGCAGAGTCCCCAGGCAGAACTTTCCTGCAAATTCAGGGTTCTGGGTGGCATTGTTGGTTATGAAGCTCTTAGCATCAATTAACAAGAGTTTGACAAGAGGGAGATAGAATTTTTATCTCATATTTTAAAATTCCACAGCCAAGGCTCATCAGGTTAAACAGCGGTACAAAGGACTTGGATGCTAACATGCCACTGCCTGCCTATCAGCAATCCACCTTTCCTGGTTTTAGCAGGGCTAGACACGATCTGCAAACAGTGCTTTGCTAGTCAAGGCACAGGACTTTCCTCTTTGGTATTCCCTTAACATATAGAGGAAACTTTCCCCAGAACACCCCAATACCTGTTCATCAGGATTGCATCACCTACATATAGTCATCAGTCATTGGCAAGGGCCATGAGATTCAGGACATTTATGATTCATCCCCAGTATTGGGCAGGAGCCTTTCATAAACACATATCTCTGTGCTGGTACCTGTAGAAAAATTGATACTACATTGCTCATATTTAGATAATCATATCGGTAACATTTTCAGATGTGGCTTCTGATATTACTAGGAGACAAAATCCCACAGCAAACTCCCTGATCTTTGGCTCTTGTACTCTTCCTATCCCATCTTCCACAAAGTTCCATGAGCCCTAGGTGTGAGAGTTGTCTTGCAGTTATATCCATTGGGACTGGGGCACCACAACTCTGCCTTTTGTTTGGTTGTGGTTTTCTGTAATGGCTCCTGTTGCAAGCAGAACTTTCCTTGATAAAGGGCGAGGACTAGACCCTACATAAAGAACTACATGCAACTACAGAACGTTGAGAGAGGGGGAAATGGTCTTTTTTAAGAAAGAACATACCAATTAGTTATCCAATACCAAATGGTCAGCCCTTAAGACATACATAACAAGTAACATTATAAAGGAGGAAGAGACCTGGTCAGTTGTCCTCATCAATTTAGACCGTGAAACCCATTCTGGACAAGTTCAACAGAACCACCATATACGGGCTGCCCCTTGCATGCTGCAGAGGACATGCTGCATTGCCAGAGCATAAATTTCATTTTCATTTTTCAATATTATGAAGGCCACAGAGGTTATATTTAGGGATAGATATGTACATATACATACATATATGCACACAAAACAATTAATGAATAAAAAGATAATGAATTTTTAAGAAAGAAAGGGTGTACATATGGAAGGGTTTGGAAGGAGAAAAAGGGAAAAGAAAATGATTTAATCTCAGATGATACAATCTGAAAAGAAGTAATAGAAAATAAAAATTTCAAGCTGTATCAACAAGCCAAAAAAGGAGAGCATGGCTTTGGGTACTGTAAACATCTGTCATTTGACAGTCCTAACAAAACAGGAAGTGTGATGCTCTGTACATGCTGTAGACCGGGGTTGAGGTTATGACACTAGGGTCACAAAATTTACTCTCAAGTGCTGACCCTGAAATTACATGACTCAGGGAACAAATGCATTATTAAGTTCTGTGCCTTAGCAAACTCATTGGCTTCACCCGGGACATGGACTTGACTGCAGATTCGACATTAGCTCAATAAACATGGCCTTTTTTCCTTCTAAGATATGTTGTAAATTAATTGTTTGCATACTATCTCACCTGACTCATGAATTCTATGCATTAGCTTTGATTTCTTTATGGGAAGCTTTCTTTACGCTTCTATATGCAGTGCCTCTAGAGAAGGAACTTATTCTACGGTTACCTTCTCTCCTCGCAAAAAGAGACACATTTTAGAATCAAAGTACTAGGTGGTCCACACACAGTATCTCTGTGAGGCTTGGGATGCTTAAGGCAGCTTCTCTGGCATCACAGTGGGAGAACATAATGCTGGATTTAGGAATTCTGTCAAGTTTATTCAGGACATACTGGCATCCCTATAAGCTTCGGAGTTGAAATCACCAGAAAGATAGGGCACAGGAAGATAAGAGGCACCACATTGGAAACAGTTAACCTGGGATACAGAATAAAATGTCACGTGACACAAAGGCTTGAGGCAACATCTGTTCGCTGTTCTGGAGACTGTGTATCAGCTGTGAGGTTCTGCTTTGGGAATGTCTCTGTCAGGTCTGTTCCAGTGTTGCCTGAGCAAGAAATGCATTCTCCGGGATAGTTTTAAGTTTTCTACTACATGGAGCTCCAGGTCTTCCACTATCTTGGAGGTAAGCCCCAACTTACATGAGGTTCTCCGGGTTGCACAACCAGCAGAGAGGCAAGTTGTGCAGTGCTTCTCATGCCCGTTTGTTCATATTCCACCAGGCAAAGCAGATCGTGCAATTAAACAAAAAATCAGTGTAAGGGAACACCAATCTAGTAGAGGAGTGGGGAGAGAGGGAGGAATTAAAGGAGAGAGAGAGAGAGAAAGAGAGAATGAGAATGCTGGTGGCTATTTTATCTCTGTAACATAGAACTTATTCTTTTCTGTGAGTAATCCCAGATTATGTTTGTATGTATGTGTGTATATATACTTTCTATTACCATAATAAATACCCTAGATAATCAACTTGTTCATTTTGCTCTTTGGCTTCAGGGATTCCAGTCATGATTCACTGTTCCTGTTGCTTTTAGGCCTGTAATGAGACAGTACATCCCAGCATCAATGGATAGAGAAAGAAAACTGATCATGTCATTGTGAACCAGAAAGCAAAATGAGGCAGAAGGGATAGGTTTCCTCTTCAAGAACATGTCTCTAACAACCTAAAGATCTCCCACTACATACCACCATCTAAAGATCCCATTATTTTTCCAATAGTGCTTCTCTGAAGAGGAAGCACATGGTCTTTTGGGGACATTTAAGGCCCCAACATTGATAGGATCTATAGGACTCTAGAAATTGTTATGATTGTTAAGGAAGGCTTTCATGAGAGAAACTATTACATAAATAAAGCCTGTGTCATTAGAGCAACCACTTCAAAACGATATGGTTCTTTCTCAGAAAATGGTGACAATGTCCATGCAAATACTGAGACCCTAAGGTGACCCCAAAGCACACACTAGCAGGTATTCTTGTTTTTGTCTCTCTGCCTAAAAAGAGAAAGTCTCTGGTCATTTGAATCATGTGACTTACCCACTTATACTAATTCCATGATCATCAAACAAGTTCCTTATGTCTTAGCTTACTGTTTGACCTAGAAAGAAGAGAGTGCAGTAAAAATAATGGAAAATTGTGTTTGACATTGGTATTTCTCATTGAGAAGTAATATATTAACATTCTGTCTTATTAGGATAGTTAATATCATCTCTGAACTCAATGAGATGAAGAATCACCTGGGAGCCAGGACTCTTGGCATGCCCCTGGGGAGTCTTTACCATGTCAATTAAAATAGGAAGAATCTAACAAGTGTAGGCAGCACACTCCTGAGTTGGAAGCCTGAACTGTATAAGAAGGAAAGAGTGAATTGAGTACGGGCATCCACTATTTTCTGCTTCTTCCTGATTGTGGATGAATTATGACCAGTTCCTTCCATCTCCTGCTATACCGACTTTCCCATCATGATGGACGACACCTTGAACTGCGAGCCAGAATCGTCCTTTCTTCCTGAAGTGGCTTTTGTCAGAGCATTTTATCATAGCCACTGGAAAAATACCTATGACATTTATGTGTGTCGCCACTGTGTGAGATTTCAAAATAATCCGGAGGTCTCTTCTCATCATGGCATTGAAAGTTTAGAAAAAAAAATGGTCTGTATATACTATTATTTCACTATCTTACTGTTTATAAGCTTAACAAAGACATATATATTACCAAAGCATGAATTTCTCATCACTTTATAACTACATTTTAATGTAATTTTTCTTTGTAAACAATCACAGGCAAGACTATTTTGTATTTTGCCTTTAATAAATTATTCTGAGATGGGCTCTCTGGGCTCCTTCAGGTTGTGATGAGAAAAATGGCTTTAGAAAAGTTTGAAAGCTACCACGAACCAGTCTCCCTGCTCTCATAAAATAAAAAGAACCAATAAGTATTCTTGGACTTGCAAAGTCAAGAAACAAATCTTAACACAAGGAAACTCACCAAGTATATGATGCTCTTCATGCAGTACTGTTATACAATTCCCTACTGTGTTTAGTAGTGATCTAGAAATGCCAGTGATGTGATTAAAGTTAGCGTCTTGGACTGAGTGTTCTCTAACGGCCATTCCAACCTAATGTTGTACCATTTTATTACTCTACGGCCTACCTCGAGCCCCGGACACAGTTATTCCATAACTAAATGGAGAAAGTTACATTCAGCCTTCTATAGAAAGAAGGTAAACTGCCCTCCGCAGGTTCGTGGTCTGTTTTCAGCCTGTCTTCAAACTAAGGCCGCTGTTATATTTCAACTGGCTAAATAAGTCAAGAGGAAAATAATATTTTGCGACACATCCAAGTATATCAACTTCCGATATGGATGTTTATAGACTGTACGTGTCCTCTCAGTTAAACACTGTCTGCCGCTGCTTTGCCATTGTAGAGTACCTGGGGTAGATCCCACATGGCCCGCAAAACCCAACCTCCTTAATGTCTAACCCTGTATGGGAAAGGGTTGCCAAACATTTTGGAAAACTGAGCATCTAATCCTGCCTGTAATGACGACGACGCCTTGGACTAAGTGTTCCTTCCCAGATGAAGCAACCCTAAAATAACTTTCTGCTCTCCCTTCCTCAACTGACTTACTGAGCGGTTTCACTGTGTGTTCTACTTCACGAGTCGCATGGCAGGCAAATCATGCACATAATTCTCACTTTAAATGAGTTAATTATTTAAGTGCTCAATCTTTTAGTCAGTCTATCAGGCAGAATTACAAGGAAATGAATAAACATGAGGGCATTTCATACTCTCTCCCCGCCCCCATCATTCATTAAAAACATTTCAGAGACTCATTAGTCAGGAGCTTAAGCAGCCTTTATAGCAGGCTGATCAGATGCCAGACATGACTTCCCATACTCTACAAGTAGCACCTTAATGGGGGGAGTGAAATTCTTATCATCTCATAGGAATTAACAGTGACTCAGCCCCTTGCTGCCTTCCTTTAACTCTTCAGGAAAATCTAATCCCATCTCTTTGATCTGTTTAAATTGCTCAAAAAAAAAAAAAAAAAAAAAAAAAAAAAAAAAAAAAAAAAAAAAAAAAAAAAAAAAAAAAAAAAAAAAAAAAAAAAAAGACTGGCTAAGTAAATAAACAGCTTGGATGCATAAAATGCTGTGTACTTGCTTACTAGAAGTACTTTCCTGTTTCAGCCTCAGAAAACAAAAAATAGTAAGGAAAACCTGGGCAGTGGTGGAAGGGATTTTAAATCAGTACACAGTGCTCCCCAAATCTCTCATGACTTATAAAAAGCCTCTGGTATATTGTTACCGTTTTATGGCATGACGGTAGCAAACAGTTTCTTATTTTAAAGGTAATTCTAAAACAGGTCTCTTTAAAATATCTTCCCCAGAAGTGTTCTTAACAGACTCTATTCTTATGTGTCCATTGGTACACTTTCTTCTTCCACAGTTCATATATTGTACCAGGGAAGTGGGCAGCGACCTCATGAACAGTTGCTTGGGACCAGAAGCTTTGGGTGGCATTCTGTGATAATTCCTCATGATTGCCTGTTGCAGTTTTCCTGGTCACATCTGGTTGTGGTGTTTGGAGTTGATTGGAAGAGCATTGTATTTCAGTAGATGAGGATCAGGAGGAAAAGGTTTGTGCATCTACTTGTTCCTAACATGCCAAGAGCTGCGAATCAAATCAAATGAGTGTCTTTTGAGTGCTTGTGGTTTCCGCGGTTACTCTGAACACTGAAAATCCCTTAGGTTCAGCCTGTGTGCCCAGAGCCTGGGTGGCATCTGTTCTCGAAGGCGGAACAGATTAATGTGTGGTCTCCCCGTAGCTGCAACAAGTTCCAAGGGTTGAGAGTGTGTGCCTGGTGGGGGGAAATGTTTATTTTGGCAGGGAAGGGAAAGGACAGCAGATTGGGGCCAATAGGAACAGAAAGGCGTAATGGAGCCTTGTGCTGTCGTTTAAATTAAAGTCTGCTTGCCTCCTACGAAATGGCAGCATTTGGCAATGAACTGCTTCCAATAAGAAATAATGAGCTCCCTCACTATAAAGTAATAGTCTTTAAAGTAAAATTTCAAAGCATAATTAATGAGCCTCTGAAGAATGCCAGGAAAACAGTAGCCTGAATGTCATTTCTGAAAGTTTACAAGTTTATATACGGCAAGGGATATTTGCTAGGCAGACTTGAAGGCTTACCAAAAACTTCCAACTCTTTTCCTTCATACATAGTATCTTAAAATTTAATTTCTTATCATTGACCATGTTCCTCTCAAATTTATACTCAGTGCGTTTTAACTAAAAAGGTATGCAGATGAAATCATATAAGAATTATTAAAATATTCTTTCATGAGCATCCTCAGAATAGAAGGACTTTAGTGCTTACATAAAATGATGGGCTCAAGGATAGTCTGTCATTCACTGAAACACATTTCGAATCATAACTGCTCCAGAAGAGACATGACATTTGTTTATTTTATGTATATGTATATATATGTATATGTATGTATAAATGCTTTTATTCTGCGTAGTATTATTCTGTATGTATGCTTACATCCAAGCATTCTTTTTTCCTTGAGAAATTCAACCCAATTCCTATAGTTGGGGATTAATTAAGAGAGATTATCATAACAATGTCGACACTGTCATTGCTTCAGGGGTAAATAAGTGACCAGACCAAGTCCAGTAGAGTCACTTCTTTGTATTTCAACATAAACATTGGGGGGGGAAATGTTTTTTTTTTTTTTTTTGAGATGCTCAGCTGGCATGCTACAGGATGGGAGAGTGATTATCAGTTAATTTTCATTCTAGCCAAGAATACAGAAAACCCACAGGAATGAGTGAGACTTACAGGCAAAGTGAGGGAGAGTTGAGCAGACAAGAGTACAGACATGAAAACACAATTTGAGTCCAGGATTTGGTCATATCTGATGTGGTTTGGATCAATAGGCCACTGTTTCCTTTAGGCGGCTCAGCGATGGATGTCTATTCCTATTGCTTAAAAAGATCTGACAGTCTGTCAATAGGCAAGAAAGTCTCTCATATAGAGTGAGAGGGCTAGCCATAATGAGAAAGTTATTGAGCACACTTTCAATTCTACTACAGTTGTATGCTGGAGGATGATATAATTTTCCCTTCCTAGTTAAACTAAAGAAGATATTGAATAGCAAGCAAGGGGTGATGAATGGTATAGGTATATCTTCAGAATAGATAGCCCATAGAGTAGTACATGGTGTCCAAGTGACTCTAGAGGGACTTCCAAATTTGTACAAAGTAATCAGTTTGGAAAGATAAGATAGGCATGTGGCCATATCTCCCTGAAATCTCCCCCTTTCTTCATATAGCAGCTTACATAATTGTATAATTATTCAGGGCCTTTTGCATCTTTCCAGTATTTTATGTTAGCTTCCCTTAGATATTTCTCTATACTGATTGTCTTGGGGTTTCTATTATTATGATGAAACATCATGACTAAAAGGCAAGTTAGGAAGCAAGGAAGTTATTTAGCTTATTCACTGAAGGAAGTCATAGGCAGGAACTCAAAAAAGGGCAAGATCCTGCAGGAAGGAGCTGATGCAGAGGCCAAGAAGGGGAGCTGCTTATTGGCTTGCTTCCCATGGCTTGCTCAACCCAATCTTATAGAACCTGGGATCACCAACCCTAGGATGCCACCACCCACCATGGTCTCAGCCCTCCATCATTGATCACTAAATGAGAAAATACCTTATAGGTGGATTTCATCAAGGCATTTCTTCAACTGAGGCTCCTTCTTCTGATGACTCTAGCTTGTGTCAAGTTGACGTACAAAACTATAGACGGAGGCTGCGCATTCGTTCCCAGGCACTCAGACCCAAAATAATCGCACAGAAGCTAGATTAAGTGCAACACTGCTTGGCCAATGACTCTAGTGTATTCCTAGCTAGCTCTTACATCTTGAATTAACCCACGTCTATTATTTTATATTTTACCCCGAGACTCATGGTTTACTGGTAACATTTCTGAGCTTCTGTCTCCCTTGGCTACATGGCATCTCCTTGACTCCATCATCTTTTCTCCTCTATCTCTGCTTGGAATTCCTGCCTTGCCCGATTCTCACTGCCATTGGCCCAAAGCAGTTTTTTTTTTTTTTGTTTGTTTTGTTTTTATTAACCAATGGTAATAAAACATTCACAGTATACAGAAGGGAATCCCACATCACAAAACAACCCAGTGCACTAATTTAAAAACAAAAGAACTCAAGTCCCTGAAATATTCTGTTATGAAGGTGAAGGCTGCCCAAGTAAAAGCAAAGCAATACCTAGGGCAGGGTAACTGAAAGGTAAAGAAAGACATGTTTCAAATATGATGGTAAGGCAGGCTGTGCAGTGTTAAGATGCAGCGTATGTACATGTTGACAGTACAGAACATCTCCTCAGCAGCAAGGACCATAACTGCTCCTAGTTAGCAAGACAAATTAGTCAAAAAGAGGGAAACTGCCAGATGGTGCACACTGTTAATAATGCCCATCTGTGAATTATAGAGCTGATTTGCGATTGTATTTGGTGCAACTTTTGGAGGGGGAGCAAAATAACCAATACATCTTTGTGAAGAACCCCAGTGCAGATACCTAACTGGCTTTGTAGGTCCATTTTATTTGTTCTCAGCATTAGCTTTTGATGAAAACTTGCTCAGTCTGGACCCAGTAGATCTGTGCAGCTCCAAAGGAGTTATTGGGGTTATTGGGAATCACTTCTCTTATTCTTTGCTAACATAATTTTTTATTGATTCTTTGGGAATTTCACATCATGCACCCCAATCCTGCTCATTTCCTACACCCTCCACATCATCCCTCACCCCTGTAGCATCCGCACGTAACAGAAGAATTAAAAAAATAGGAATTAAAAACAACAATGCAAGCAAACAATAAAAGCACTTCACTCCTTCATCTTTCTCAGCTCTCTAACAGCTCTCTAACATCTACAGCATTTGGAGCTGCAGTGTGTCACACAGCTCAATACTCAGCTTCACCTGCAAACGTTCACCGTGTAATGTGCTGTTGGTCAGGTTCAAGGCTGCTGGTACCCCATCAATGATGGACCCTCACCAAGATTCTTCTTGGATATCTGTTTTTGCCCCAAGTTATGGAGATCCTTTGGCCATGGTTCCATAGGGCAACTCCCTTCATATGCTCTGGCACGTCATAGATGGTGTACATGTTTGGACATGCCAACTCAAAGCCCTAGATGTGGGTTTGAGTGTTAGCTGATTTGGTCAATCCGGGCCACTGGGAAGCCCAAGGAAAAGGGGTGAGCTAGCTCTTCTATAACCATGCCATTGGGGCCAGTTCTCTCATGCCCATGCTGAGGAATGGGATTATCTCTTATGACTGTGGGGCCATTTCTTCCACTGCAGTGGCCAGTGAGGGACAGAATCAGCTCTCCCAGGGCCAGCAAAGTGCAGACCTCATCATGCCCCTCAGATTTCAATACACATGGTCCCTCTGGCCCCTTATGGTAACATGGGCCATGGAGATCAACATAGACCCAAGCTGCATTAGGATCATGAACCCAGATATGGCCCTCAGGGCATTTCGGGCCCAGACTTCACCATGGCTCTGGGAGCAGCACCACCCATCCAGATCAGTATGGCCCCAGGGATCCATGGATACCAACACGGCCTGAGGTGGCTGACCAGACTCTGGGTATTCACGTGGTCCTTGGTTGTAACAGGAGTCACATCAACTCTGCTCCTGGCTGGTGTAGGGCTGGATATAGACCCAGATATGACCCCATATATCAGCTGTCTCTCTTTCTTAGTCTTAAGAATGTTATTTTTATTTTATGTGTATGGATGTTTTGCTTGTGTTCATGTCTGTGCACCAGGAGCATTCTTGGTTTCCAAGGAAGCTGGAAGAGAAGTCAAATCCCCTGGAACCGGAGTTACAAATTGTTGCTAGCCACCATGTAAGTTTTGGGAGACAAACCAGTGTCCTCTGGAAGAACAGCCAGTACTCCTAACTTCTGAGTGATCTCTGAAGGCCCAATTGCTCATGCTTCTAAAAAAAAAAAATCAAGCAAATTATAGATAAGAGGCTTCAGAGTGTTAAACTATAAACACGAAAAGAATAAAGATATGCAAAGTTACTGGTCAAAACTAATCCTCTAAAGAAGATTGTGTTTGGGTCTAAACAGAAACTAAAGAGAAAGGAAAGAGGGTCACTCTTGTCATGGTGCAACTCTGACAACAAGCAAAGAGCATGAACCCTGAGGAATCTTCAGGAACCCTCATATCCTCAACATGTCCTAAGAATCCTTAGTCCCTCATAAGGGTATGACTTGAGTGAAGGATCACATGGAGGGTGTAGACAACAGATTCTGATTTTCCATGTAGATATGCAGATGTGTCAAGTACATTATTCTGAGATCGTGATTGTTTTGATATCAGTTATTCTGATTCCATACTCAGCACACACACTTTGAATCCTAGGCTTATTCATTCTATATTATGGAGGGTTTTTTTTCATAATTTTCATCTCTATGCCTAGAAAGGTAATTTCTAAATTAATCAGAAAAATCATCATGAATTGTTACTCTCCATCCTAGTTTGTTTTGTTTCTGTGATAAACACCATGACCTAAAGAAATTCGGAGGAATTGGTGTGGTTGTTTGAACGTAATTGGCTCCCATAATCCCTTAGAAAATGGCACTATTGAGGAGTGTGGCTTTTTTGAAGTAGGTCTGGCCTTGTTGGAGGAAGTATATAGAGAGAGTATGCAGAATTGAGGAGAGATGGCACACATAGTGGGCTTGGCTTCCCCATACAAACTAACAATCAAGCTAATCTCTACAGACATAGCCACAGAGCAAATTGATCTGGTAATTCCTCAGATGATACTCTCTGTTCCCAGGTAACAATAAAACTAATCTGTATATTGTCTTTCCTGTAAGTTAAACCTTATATATTTACTAACAGTTGACTATCTTCAGATGTGTGATATAAGGCATTTCTACTGTGACTACATTGAGACTATGAATTAATAACAGACTTCAATAATTTTTCTGTACGTTCGCAATGTGGGAGTGATTTCTTTCTAATCTGTTGCTTTCATTGGTTAATTAATAAAGAAACTGCCTTGGCCCATTTGATAGGCCAGCCCTTAGGTGGGTGGAGTAAACAGAACAGAAGGCTGGGAGAAAGAAGCCGAGTCAGGCAGTTGCCATGATTCTCCTGCTCCAGAGAGACGCAGGTTAAGATCTTTCCTGGTAAGCCAATTCGTGGTGCTTCACAGAATATTAGAAATGGGTTAGAGCAATAGGTAAGAGCTAGCCAATAAGAGGCTAGAACTAATGGCCCAGGCAGTGATTAAAAGAATACAGTTTCCATGTAATTATTTTGGGGCATAAGCTAGCCATGTGGGAGTCGGGGCGGCCGCTCCTATTACTACACATTCATAATAAACTGATAATATTCTAATGTCTATTTTTGAATAATCTGTCTTTTAATTAGAGTAAGACAATAAAATTTCCAAAGGACAATGGAATACTAGAGACAGCAGGATTAGATGTCAACTAGTCCAAGTGCCCAATTTTAGAAAAGTATCAACTAAAATCTGGATTGGTTAAGCAACTCATTGGGAGGCACAGAGCATGTTGGTATCTTAAGTAGGACTAGAGCCTAGAAGAATTTTCCTTCTATTACATGAGACTGAGAATTAAGCTCCCAGGATCATAGAGGCGACAAAAACAAACACCAAACAGTGACTGTGCTTAAAGACGTGAGATAAGTCTTGTTGCATCTCTTATTCATGTCCTTATTTTTCATAAGAAAAAAACATGCAAGACACCACACAATTCAACTATTTTCAAGGCTGACCTTAGTATAGAAATTTCCTTGACATTGAAATGCATACAAAACAATGGATGTTATCTCTAACTCTAATCAAACAGAAAAATCAATATGGACATTTGGCAAATTTCTATCCAGAATTGTATAGATAGGAAGGCATGTGCCTGTTTTCTTTGCAGTACCTAAATATTATTCCACACAGAAGAGACAGAACTAATGTAGGTTAAAAGCCCCAAGAAAAACCTCATGTTCTGCTATAATGAGTATTTGACTTTGGAGAATTAATTAGCAACACTCCCTCTCATACAGTCAGAAGCACTTTCTAACGAAGTTGTAATGACTTGGGGCTGGAAAGATGGCTTAGTGGTTAAGAGCACTTACTGTTCCTGTAGAAGCTGAGTTTGTTTCCAAGCATCCATGTAAAGCACAACTCCCTGAAACTCCAGGAGATCTATTGCTCTCTTACGACCTCCCTGGGCACCTGCACTCACGGCATGCAGTCACTAATACAGGCACATACACACACACATAAACAAAGTCTTTTTTAATATTATAATTTAATTATCAGTCATGATATTACCTACATGAAATTGTAGTCATGAAATACCTACAATAATAGTGATGAAAATACTATAGAAATGTTTATAAAATGTAAGCAAATATGCATGTAATAAATATTTATGGGGTGTATGTATGTGTGTTCTTAAGTATAAACCATAATACAACATCGTCAAACTTAAAGCATTAGCTCATTGAATATTGTATTGTTAAAATTTTTGTACATCATCATTTTTCCACTCTCTGCTAATTGACTCTTATCAGTGCACATGCTAATTTTAGTTAATTTGCATGGCTAAGATCCTTACTAAATTTTTGGTCCTATGGTCTTCGCAATGAACCCTCCCTTAGCCACCCTGCAGTTTTGAACTCCAACCTCCAATCTATTCCCCCACTTTTCTTTTCTTTATTATTTCCCTAAGAAATGAGACTTCATTCATAGGGATCAGAGCACCGACTCCATATGAAATATCCATAAGACTACAGAGGATTAAGACACACAGGTCCTCCTTCCTGCTTTGATCAGCATTAGCAAGGATTTCCCCTACTCTTCAATTTTCCTTCATGGTACAAATCACATCCTAACAAACTGCATTGTGTAATCAGTCATTTATGGCATTTACATTATTTTATCCTTCCCTATGGACTGTAATCGCATGAGAGAGGAAAACGTCTTGTTCACTGATTCCTCCAAACCTCAGTTGAATAACTGATTCACAACAAATGCTGTAGGAACATCAGCTAAATCGAAAAATCTTCCTTCTTCTCTTATTATACCAAATGTGTTGAACATTTCTGCAATTTAAATCCTCTTTCTTTCATACTGTTGAAAGTGAAACTATTGGGTCAAATGTTGATAACAGTTTTTATGTTCTTGTTACTTAATGAGTTATTCAGGTCTCTCTGAGACAAATCGGACCAACTGTGCAGTGAGAGGGGGAGGAGGTAGAGCAGCTGGTCTTGCTCCAGAGTTCTGCTCCTCTGCAGAACAGAGATAACCTTTTCCCTAAGGACAGAGGCCTTGCTAATCTGACTGATCCATATGCAGATATTTACTGGGCAAAGCATACCAGTAAAAGGGTACAGGACACTAAAAATGTCAAGCACACTTGTAAATCTCCTCTCCATCATTTGAAGATGCCAGTGACCACAAGGCACAGCACCCTGACGCACCTACATACACTTGCACAGATACACAACTCGTGCATCAGTTACACATCCCAACAGCAGCTAATACCCACTGCAAAGATTGCACACACCAACAGCAGCTACACATCCCTGCAACAGTTGCATAATCCCAACCCCAGGTACAAATGCCTGCAGCAGATACACAGCCCTGCGGCAGATACACACATCCCTCTGCAGCAGACACCCACCCAGCTTGCAGTAGATTCACCTCTGTAGCTACAGAACCCTGCAGCAGACACATACCACTGCAGCACATACGCATCTCTGCTCTTCTTTGGGTCCTGCAGACTTTTTCTTTTTTTTTTAATTTTTTTTTTATTGAGAAAAGGAAAAAAAAGTTTCCACCTCCTCCCAGCCTCCCATTTCCCTCCCTCTCCTCCCACCCTTCTCCCCCTCCCTCTCCAGTCCAAAGAGCAGTCAGGGTTCCCTGCCTTGTGGAAAGTCCAAGGTCCTCCCCCCTCTGTCCATGTCTAGGAAGGTGAACGTCCAAACTGGCTAGGCTCCCACCAAGCCGGAACATGAAGTAGGATCAAAACCCCGTGCTTCAGCCCTCATTGTTCGGCTGAAGAGAAGCCAAGGACAATGGCTGCAGACTTTTTCTAGGTGTAGATTTCTTAACCCATAGTTTGAAAATTTTGTTTTCTTTTAAGGTATTTATTTACTTGTTTGTATTTGAGTGGGTGTAGTGTATACACATATGCTTATAGATGAGGACATTGGTTGTCTTCTATCCCTGTCTGCTTATACCCTTGAGGTCTCTCATGGAACCTATAGCGAGGCTGTCAGCAGTGATTTGAACCTTGTGACTCAGTTCCCGCAATGCTAGGACTATAGACATAAAAAGACTATCCAGCTTTTGACATAGGTGCTAAAAATTTGAACTCAGGACTTCACACATGCTCAGCAAGTGCTTTAACCCACTTACCTATCTTCCTGGCCTCCATGTTTAAAAAAAAATTAGTTAAAAATAGGAGCCTTGAGTTGCCAGAACTCATTAACTATTTGAATATGTTTCTAAACATAGATTTAAAATACTCTATCATATTAAACTCTCAAATTGCTCCATTTGCCTCTATTCCTTTAACAATTTTCTATGTAGAATGTAATACAGTTTCCTATCACAGGTCCCAGTGGAGTACGGCTATCACCTTCCTCAATTGAGACAGCAGTCTTCTGTTAAGGCCCATTATTTTCATTGACTGTCACAGTCCCCTGTTTGGTTCATTAAGTTTCCTGCTGAATGCTTGTCCCATTTGGCTATTTGTGCTGACACCCAGCCACCCCTCTCCTACATTTGTGTCCTCCTTTTATGGATTCAGGTTCAAGGGTGCACGTGGTGTTAGTGCCATAGAAAAGAATATATTACACACCCCCAAACAACCATTTGTCCATCTGCAGATAGTTTTCCCAAGTCCATTGTGATTTCATGCGTTTAAGAAACACGGTTCCAAGAGGAAATGTGATGCGGTGTACTTTACGTGGGTCCGTGCCACATACAGCCAGCAAGAGATTTTTCAGCATTTTCTGTAGTAGAATCATAAGCCAATTTTAAAGGCTGCTGACTGTGGGAAACTGACACAGGAAGGAAGTCAGCAGAAGGATTTAATACACAAAGGATAGTGGGAGTATTGAGCACAGAAATGCCAGCAATACATGGTGGTTTATAAATCTGGGGAAATTAGACTGTCATCGTTAAGCACTCATCAGTGAGATTTCCATCTTGCACCAGTTTCGCGGAGAAATACCTATTCTCATAGACATTTCTCAGGAAAGTGTCTGGTTCCCGTGTAAGCACTTCAAGCAATCAGAATATATGTATGTCTGTGTCACTGGTAGGGTGCTTCTGGGAGAATACTTTAATTATATTCAGTCCAATTAGATAGACATCCTGATATAGCAGAAAAGTGAAGGTGGATGACTCTTGGGCAGGGGTTTCTTACGTTCTTGTGTGTTTATTACATTCTGTCCTCTGCTACTGGATATAGCCAGTTTTAAAATAGAACACTATTGAATTGAAAACCAGAAATCTGTTGGTCACCTACTTTTGAAGAAGTCTTCTTCCCTTTGCCGATAAAGCATAAAGTATTTGTGAAAGTACAAAGATTGTTTTTCACGTTTTAAAATCATGATTTTATTTCTCTTTATGTCATAACTTCCTATGTTTTTCTGTCTAAACTTTCTTGTGTTTAACCAGGAATCAGCTACTTTATTAATTAGCTAACTAACGAGCTAAAATTGCTATTTTATATTAAAGACCACATTTATCTTAAGGAACTGTAAGAAAATTCCCACACTGGTGTGGGAGGTCCTTCTTTCTATGTGTGGCTTGTATTGGTTAATAAATAAAGACACTGTCTTGTGATAGGACAAAAGAATAGAGCTAGGTGGGGAAAACTAAAGTAAATGCTGGGAGAAAGGAGGTAGGGTCAGAGAAAAGCCATGTAGTTTCACCAGAGACAGACACTGGAACTTTAGCTGGTAAGCCAAGCCACATAGTGATACACAGATTAATAGAGACGGGTTAGTTTAAGATATGATTTAACCAGAAATATGCTATTGGCCAAACAGTATTGCAAATAATGTGGTTTCTGTGTGATTATTTCAGGGCTGAGCAGTCAGGAAACCAACAAGTGGCCTTATTGCAACACCACGCTGTATCTTTAAAATTTCTTGAAAAGTAGCTCATGATTGTCAAGTTTTCCAGGTAATGTTCAGACACTGCTAAATTACCCTAAGTGTTACTGTCATTAAAAGAAAGTGTCCTCACAAACTCACAGAGACAGAATACATAAAAAAAGATATGCACAAGATCAAGAGAGCCAAATCCAGGTATTGATGGGGGTGTGGCTCATAAAGTTCCACCCTGGGAGGAGATAGATTAGTACTAGGTAGATTTTGGAAAATGGAGAGTCAGTTTTCTTCAGGGTTATATCCTCTAAGAGGCTGTCCATGCTCTAGTATTGATCCTATGTTCATGCACATGCAGCAGACACTAAGCGGATTCAATGGACAAAAACCAAACAACAACAACAACAACAAAAAAAAAACCATATGAGGTTGGGACAAGTAGTAAAAGAGAGAGCTGGAATAGGAACTGGAAGGAGGGGACAGTAAGGAATTTGGTCAACATGCACATATGAAATACATGAAATTCTAAACAATTTTAAAACAATATTCTTAAGAGTCAAATCAAATAAAAGGAATGTGTTCAGATTACAGCTTGGCCATTCCCTAGACAGATAAACCAACTTCTTTGAGAAGCTACTTTCTCTTTTAAATAATGAAGATGTGACCATCCCTTCAGTGATCTGGCAAGAGATTGAAGTCATATACTTACTTATATGTGAGAAGCACTCAAGACTAGTGGTAATGACTATGTCAGTTATCAACGTCTGGATAACAAGCTATATCAATACCTGCAGCATCACATGATCGGCTTCATCATGCCCTACTGGTCGCACAGGCCATCCTTACTCAACTATGTAGTGTGTGCATACTAGAAAGCAGAGAACATTAGAAGCCTTCTTGCAGCCTACTTACCCAGAATATGATGATGATGACAGTGGTGGTGGATGATGATGGTGGTGGTGGGAGTGGTGGGGAAGCCGACATTGGGAGACAAGGAGTAAATCTATAACCCAGTAAAACTTAAGGGACTTCATTGACTTTGTGGTGCTTAAGAAGCTGAGTATTCAATGTGAAACTTACAGAGCTCTTCAGAACTCAAAGAATACTGAGAAAGTTCCAAGTGAACTGATTTCTAGAAGAGCAATATAGTTTACTGGTTCTATGTTCCTAAAAAATAGCATATTCTCAATTAATTCAACAGATATTCGGAAAGTTCTGAGAGTACTTCTATTTGCTAGATCAATGAATGTAACAAAGCTGCCTGCCACTGTGAAACTTCTTTTAAAATAGAGAGAGGGTGATGTGGGATTCCCCTCTGTATGCTGTGAATATCATTGGTTAATAAAGAAATCTGCCTTGGGCTGTCATAGGGTAAAGTAGAGCTAGGTGAAAAAAACTAAACTGAATGCTGGGAGAAAGAAAGCAGAGGCAGAGAGATGCCATGGAGCCACCAGAGGAGAAAGACACGAGCTGCCAGATAGAACCTTGCCAGTAGGCCACGAACCTCATGGTAAAATATAAAATAATGGAAATGGGTTTATTCTAGATGTAAGATCTAACTTGCAATAAGTGATATATGGACTTTAAGGTCAATTTTGTTATATGTATATGTATTTCTGATGTTGATTAAGGTATTGTGATTGTGTAGTTCATTTTTAAAATGTAATGTATAATTAGGAAATATAGGTTGTTAATGGATAATCATCAATAATAGTCAAGCTTGTAGTCATGTTAGATTTTCTAGATATATAGAGATATATTTCAGTTAAACATTCTTCATATCTTTCAAAGACTGCAGAATATGGCATTTAATGTTTTAATAACTTAGGGCTTTTAATGACAATGAGACACATCTGCTCTTGGCAGTACCAGTTACTTCAAGAGGAAGATGGGCATCAAAGAGGCTCCTTATGGAGTTTGATAGCCATTTGGGCAAGAAACTGCTCTTGCCTGGACTGATGCATAAACTGGACACAGAGAACCCGCAGAGGACTGCTGAACTTGCCTAAAGGTGAGATGGTCTTTCGGGGTTCCTGATTCATGAAAGAGTCTGCGAGACATTCTGCAGGACACAGCAGAAAGTGACTGAACTGTCTTTGGAATTTCCTGCCTCATGAAAACGTCTGCTGGATACAATGGGCCTGAAGGCTGAAGATGGATGCCCCAATGGTACAAAAGAACTTTGGGTGACTGTCCAGGCAG
Organism: Alexandromys fortis; assembly: GCF_014885135.2. Classification (NCBI taxonomy): domain Eukaryota; kingdom Metazoa; phylum Chordata; class Mammalia; order Rodentia; family Cricetidae; genus Alexandromys; species Alexandromys fortis. Next base: position 18,142,549 of record NW_026067944.1, on the reverse strand, counting down.
TGAGATGTCTCTGTCATTTCTAGAGTTTGGAAGTTTCATACTTCTTGTTTGCTTAAGTAATATTATATCCTTCTGGAGTCTTTGATGGAGTTGAAGAATGGTTAGTTATAGTTATAGTTTTCCTTAGTTATGATCAAAGAACTGTAATTCTTGCTTGATAACTGTTTTGTTATATATAATTTTACTATGTTAAAATGAAAGCCTTCTTTTTTGTTTAAACAGAAAAAGGGGAAATGATGTGGGAGTGATTTCTTTCTAATCTGTTGCTTTCATTGGTTAATTAATAAAGAAACTGCCTAGGCCCATTTGATAGGCCAACCCTTAGGTGGGTGGAGTAAACAGAACAGAATGCTAGGAGAAAGAAGCCTAGTCGGGAGTCGCCATGATTCTCCCACTCCAGACAGTCGCAGGTTAAGATCTTTCCTGGTAAGCCAGCTCGTGGTGTTACACAGAATATTAGAAATGGGTTAGATCAATATGTAAGAGCTAGCCAATAAGGGGCTGGACCTAATGGGCCAAGCAGTGTTTAAAAGAATACAGTTTCCATGTAATTATTTTGGGTAAAGCTAGCCGGGTGGTGGAAAGCAACCCCGCCACTCTTATTACAACAAATAAGCTTACGTGATTTAAATAATACAGTTTCTTTGTGATTATTTCAGGAGTCTGAGCAGCCTCCAACAACAAGAGGGACCATAGAAAGTGACGAATTACCAAGTATGCTTCCAACAAATGACAAACAGAAAGTGTATCATGTAAACAGAATCTAGAACTTTGGTATGAGGAATGAGTGTGTGATATTTTAAAATAAGTGCAATTTTGATTTATGTTGTTTTGTGTATGTGTGTGTTTACATGATTGCTGCCCTAGAAACCCATCCTTACGAAGGCAGACTACCTACTAAGTGAATCCTCACAATTTGGCACCAATCTTTTCTCTCCAGGTACTCATTTATCTTTAAAAGAGGATGGTGACAGTTTTGCTGACATAAACACCTCATCTTCATTTTAACTTCTGTGCACCGCATGTTTAAACACTGGCCATGTAGGCTGTGCCATGCTTGTCTCTCCTCCATCAGGCCTACACCAGCCCATCTAACAAAGAGGGCAGCCAAGAAGTATTTTCCCAGCTATTAAGTCCCAAGCCACACAAGTCAAGCTGAGGCCTCACCCCTCAAGCACACTGTTGATGCCAGTCCTTTGGCATCCTGTCCTGTTGGCCAAGGTCTTTGCTCTTCTCACGTCTTCATTTTGAGGAGAAGGAAGAAAGAAGACAGTGTTTACTCCCCACTCACTCAGCTCTGGCTTGACAAGCTGGCTTCTGAGTATGTAAACACTCTCCCAGGGAGATACAGAGACTGGCTTCTAGGCCTGCAAGAGACAGAACAAAGTCAGAGTGTTCTCAGAGCAGGCTGCCAGGAAAACCAGGGGAAAGTGTTTCCACTTATGAAAGTGTGTAAGCTACTTTTGCTGGATACCTTGAGCAAGCAGCTAGGAACTCCATGATGGCTGCTCTAGAAATTTGTACTTACATAGGTAGAGAGGGGAGGAGATTGGATAAGAGAGGACTTTGAGGAAAGAAAGTGTCCACTGTTGAAAACCTTTTTATGCAGGTAACAGCCATGAGACAGATGTTTAAGGCAGCTTAGTCTGTGTTTCCTTAAGCAACATACCTGGTTTTATACAGCCATATCAGATTTGAGGGAAGACACTGAAGATGATTCAATCTAGCAGTCCTGGGAGTTTATGACTTTACATGCTATGAGCTGAGTGGACACTCTCCTCGGAAAAGAAAGATTGTCAGAATACAGGGTGATTTCCACGACATCTCTTTGCATGTGTCTTGAAATAAGGCATGTTTTTTGTATTACATTTAGTGCAATGGTAAGGACTGATGTATCATATTCTATGGAGATCTTTGGAATCAATCTAGAAATTTTTGTACAGCCCTTTGTCCTTGCGTTGACAATTCAAACAAAACAAAAATGTGTAAAACCAAGGTATTAGAGGTCCAGGAGTAATGTGTTCCACCACTACCTTCATGACTTCCCTTCAAAGTAACCTTATTATGCCCTTGCATGGCTCCAGGGATTAGACCTGACTGGGGCAGCAAGGGACTGAAGAAATGACAGGCACATGGACACATAGAAAAGCTGGGATTGGTTGGACAGTGCTCTTGATGGAGAATCCTAAGCATCCAGGAAGCTCAACGTGTGTGTTACAGACAGAACATAGAAGTAGGATTATGGTATATAGTTGAACCATGAAGTGGGGTCATTATATATAAACAAGCACTCATGAACATTCTCTTTCTGACATCATTTAAAGTAACAGATATAACATGATGGTCTGCTTGTTGGGGTTTCTGTCCTGCCCAGTTCCCACAGCCAGTAAGCCCCCAAAGAAAGTCACACAGAGGTCTCCATAGGTTATAAACTGATTGACCCATTATCTCTGGCTTTGTATTAGCTCTTATAACTTATATTAACCCATTATTCTTATATATGTTAGTCACATGGTTCGGTATCTTTTTCAGTGGGGTAGGTCACAACTTCCTTTTTCCGTGGTCTGGGCAGGACTGCTGAGGAAGCTTCCTGCTTCCCAAATTCTTCTGTTCTTCTTGACCTGCCTCTACTTCCTGTCTGGCTGTCCCACCTATACATCCTGCCTGGCTAATGACCAATTAGTGTTTATTTAAAACATAATTGACAGATATAGGATTGTTCTCCTCCACCAAACAGACATAAAGGTTTTTTTTAATCTCTGTATTTAAAGAGCCCACTATGCTACAGTGCTTTCTCTGAGCTACTGAAATTCTGCATTACAGTGAAGTAAGTCTATGACCTATGAGAAATGAAACTAAGGAAAGTCTATGGATAGTCATAGGTGTTGCTACAAGGAAATATTAAGTGATCGTTACCACTTACAAATGAGCTAGATTTCATAGAATATCATTGTGTTAGAGGAAAACTAGCACAAGGAAAAAATATATTTTAATGAAAAAGTTCACACACACACACACTGTCGTTTTATACTTGAGCTGGCTTGGGGACTGTCTTCTGCTGAGAGAAACATACCAGAATGCCAACAGTTACCATCCCAGCAGCACCTTGAGGGGCCTCTTGTGCATTCAGCATAGAGCTGAAATAGTACTTGCATCCCACACTCATGATCTCGTCTTGACTCTGTGACCACTATCAGAGATCTCAACCATTTGGTGGCATCGATTTTCTGAACAGCAAATTAAAATGGATAGAATACATGATCAGATCAGATGCAAAGTTCTATGATTCTTTGATGCCTCTGCTTTGAGTCAACTGGACGTGAGTAACAACCAGAAAAAATGAAACTCTAATGGCCGCGGCCATCCCTTTAAATCTCCACCGCTTCTCCTCCACCTCCTGAGATCAGCTCAGCAGTCAGTCAGCCTCTCTCAACTGCTAGAATTACTCAACCCAATCTCTTCTGCTCCTGATGTGTTTCCCCTGACATCTCTGGAGCATTTTATTCTAATACTCCACTGTTCCTTCTTGAAATTACCTCTTTCCTGGCCAAGTGCTGTATTTGCCTGCTTCTTTCCCATCTCAGCCCGTTCTTGCATGGTTATTTGCAATTCTAAGCTCTGGGAGAGCTGTATTGGGCTTTTCCGTCATGTATGCCCCAAGTACCAACAGGCACTACCCTCTCCTTTCCTGCTCTGCGGACTCAGTCCTACTTATGGTCCCACTTAAGTCCTACTGAGATACTGCCCACAACCATTTGCCTGAAATTCTACCCCAATGTCTCTAATTGACTGGAAAGCAGTTTCCCTGGATAGATTCCCTGTTAGTATTTAAGCATCTATACTGGCCCGCCTGCCCTTAGGGTCCTGGTAGGATATGTCCTCAGCTCCAGCCACTAAGAGCTTCTCCTGTGTTAGGTTTCTTTTTAAAAGGTGAGTTTTTCTTGCCTCCCATCTCTTTCTTTCTTTGTCTCTCTTCCCCTCTCTCTCTTTCTCCCTCTCTTTTGCTCCCACCACTCTAGTCCCCAGGGACTACGGCCCCCCTCCCTACCCCTTTCTCTGCTCCTTCTCTCTCATCTTCCCATAAACCTCCCATATGAGCCCTGTTGCATGGCGTGTCTCCTCTTTATAGCAGTTTTAAATGATAACATTCCCCACTCCTGAAACCAACTATTTATTTCCTTTTTCCATCAACACTTTTACTCAGAATCCTTGAGTTGGACCGGAATCAAAACAAGGTGTTTTTCAATTATTGGAAGAGCAACATGTTATGAATATGTGTCACACATTTCTAGCTTTCTCAAACCATCTCCACTTGTATCCAGTTTTCTCTCTCTGACTACCTTCGAGGGTTCCTGTTCTATTTACAAAAGTGCTAAGGAGCGAGGGGTGCGCCCACCCACTGTGACTGTGGAGCTGGTCTAATGGGAGCTCACCAAGGCCAGCTGGACTGGGACTGATGGAGCATGTGATCAAACCGGACTCTGAATGTGGCTGACAAGGAGGGCTGACTGAGAAGCCAAGGACAACGGCACTGGGTTTTGATTCTACTGCATGGACTGGCTTTGTGGGAGCCTAGTTTTGTTTGGATGCTCATCTTCCTAGACCTGGATGGAGAGGGGAGGACCTTGAACTTCCCACAAGGCAGGGAACCGTGACTGCTCTTTGGACTGGAGAGGAATGGGAGGAGGTGGAAATTTTTAGTAATAATAAAATAAATAAATAAATAAACAAACAAAAAGCCCACAAAAGTGCTAAGGAGTTAAGCCAGAGACTTTCATCACCCTGTGCTAGAAGGCTGAACCAGATATCTCTCCTCACCATAAATGCATTGGTATTAGGGAGCAGAGAACACTATTTACAGAGCCAATTCAAATACAAACAACCTCTCACTTGGTTTAGGTAAGGGCTCACTAAAACACTACCAGTTAGATGGCTGAGAGTGTTGTGAAAATAAAACAAAACAAACAGTGATTTTGGAGCTGTATAGCTCTGAAATTATGTATTAAAATATTTATGATATAACAAATATTAATGATGAAAACAATGTTGAGATAAAAATGATTCACTGAAAACTGATAATTACATCTGTGTATATAAAAATGGTAACAGAATGTGTGTCTCTCAGAGCCTGAGAATACTTCTTTCCCTGATGTTTTTATAAGAAAATTATAAAGTGCTAACAAGAAATTTTAAATATTTTTCATTCTAGAATCTTGGATCTTTTTTATTTTCTTTCCTCCAGAATTTGCCTTTGTATCCTACGGATTTGTTTCTGTCAATCGCTATCTCTGGAATCCCAGTGTTGATGTATGACCCAATTTTGGTTCTGCACAAGTGCTTTGGATGAGAGTTTGCCCCAAATTGCTTTTGGTCGGAATTATATCACAGCAACAGAAAATAAAATTAGCATAATGTCCATGTGGGTAACAGAGTCATTGAATGGCAAGAGGTCTACGGTCACAAAGGCGTGCACTAAGGGAGGCTCAGCCACACATCACCCATGGCTCTGAGTGCAAAGAGACTCGCTGAGTGTGGACTGGTCTATAAATGTGATTCATCATTTCAGCCTTGCCTCTCAAAAGTTAAACCATTGTTTGATGGTGTCCTATACCCACTGCTGGTGTTTGGCAGAAGTCTAAGATTTGTAACAGTTGACTAGTTAAAGGGCCTGAGAGTCTCTCCTGACAGATGATCAAGAGGAAGAGACGATCTATGGAAGGGACTGCTAGTTGCTGAGGGTGGTGCCAACCAGTTCTAGTAAAAAGAGTTGAGGAGAAATGAGTTGTGCAAATAAATAAATAAATAAATAAATAAATAAATAAATAAATAAATACATAAATGAAATAAAAAGCCAAGGCGCTGGAAAAGGAAACTCAAATCAAGCTCTAGAAGAGGTCTAACTACATTGATGTAGGTGAATCTCTGTTTTAGCCTTCTGATATATGGAGCAGCCCATCTGTAATTGCAGCCCTAGGAAAAGAGAGGGGCACGGATCACCAGAGCAAGCAGGCTGGTTAAAAAAGCCATATTGGCTCACTCTGGGTTCAATGAAGACATCTCATTTCAATAAATAAGCTGGAGAATGATTGAAAATGACTCCTGATATCAGTGTAGGAAGTTCATACACAAGGACATGAATATGTGCAACCTCGGATATGGCATAGACACACATAAATATGCATGTGCATCTAGACACAAACACGCTCACATGCATATGAACTTTAAAAAATAAAATATAGAGAATAATGAAGGAAGACACCTGACATCTCTCTCTGGCTTTAAGACACCCAGAGAACACACTCACAAAACATAGGCATATGCATCTACATACAAAAGTGTGATATTTAAGTATTAAATATACAATGTGTGTTACAGATGAGTAAGCTCAGTCTTAAGATTTCAAGAAGAATCATTCTATCAATTTGTCTAGCAGATGTTTCTAGAATAAGACACAAAGACACATTTTACACAACTACTCCAGATGGAGCTTTCTTTATTAGATTTCCCTTGCTCTATAATACTGGAAAACAAAGATAACCTGACTATTATAGCATTAGTTCTGAAAATTTAAGATGATGAGGGTAGCTGTACTATTGTCCTCTATAGACTAAGCATTAAAGTATTACCACGTTTATTTCCCAAAAAAATCCGAACACATACACTGTGGTTTATTTTCTTACTGTTAATTATGACTTCACTGATGAGGAAATTGTGAACACAAAGAGGTCTAATAAATGGGTTTAACCATACAACCAGAAAGCAGCATATAATATCAATTGGATCTGGTACCTCCACCCTAACTGTACCCTTGCAGTATGCGCATTTCATGAGAGAGGGAGGAGAGAGGAGTAAAATGTCTATGAAAAGTGGAGTGGATAGAGGGGAATGAACAGAGGCAACTGCTGAAATTATCACAAAATTCAGCTGTTTGCAGCACCAAATCCCAAATGGGATATAATGTATTTCCCATTGCTCAGACCATTGAGAAATATTCATCGAAATAAAAAAAGAAAGTAGTGATTATAGTTCTCAGTCAACGGGGACACTAAAAACATAGTATATATAATATCACAAATTGGATCATCAAAAATGTGCTAAAATTCTCTCAAAGAATAAAATGATCAAACTGAAGTTATATACGGAATGCAGAAACAAATGATAGCACTGGTACTTGCCTTTTTACTGAACTAGAGAGAGAAGGGAATGGCTAGTTAATAATGGTCTTTAAACTACATGTAGATCGTATTAGAGGGCCATGAAATCAACTATGTGGATCACAGCCAGTAGAGAAAACGTGTGTGTGTCTGTGTATGTCTGTGTCTGTGTGTATACATGTATGCATGTGTACCTTCAGATCAATGACAAATGAGGACTGGTAAAACATTTAACACATCTGTGGAATTATAATCTTAACATCTTACAATTTTGATTCACTTTTAATCATGAAGTCCATTGTCATAGAATTAATCATTTGTCTTTGCTATCTTATCTCAGCTGGGACCTTGTTAAAAGTCTCCATCACAGAAGGTAGCAGAAGTCCTTAGTGCATGAATACCTTTGAGCTGATTACAAGGGGCCCTCATCCTTTGCATTTCAGGGCAATAAGTGGGAAATGAAGTCCTTTTTGTAAATAGAGAGGAATGTATCTGCGCTGAGGAATCTGAGAAGACGGACTGTAGAAAGTGTATCGGAAGGACAAAAGCATTTCTCAGGAGCGAGTTCTGTTTGATATATGAGTTCTGGTTGACCTATTCACATGCACAAGCCCTGCCCTTCTCTCCATGCCCCACATGTAGGCTGACCACGAGGTCAGATGACCGTGGTCACATAGCTGTCCAGGTCCGAGTATTAATAGATTGTCCCTTATCCTAAAAAATGTGGTGTTGGATGATGAATTACACGAACATGCTTTCCATAGTGAGGGCAGAAGTATGTCCCTGGCCTAGAAAGAAATACTTGTAAGGAACGGCTGTGTACCAAGAATCTCTTATGTTTATCCTTTCCAAATTAATTCCTAGGGCTTTGGTTTCTGCTGGGAACCCCCTGAGATACACTTACTAGAAGAAATGCTGTGTTTTCCTATTCAAGAGTGTGAGAAAAGACTAGTGCAGTGTTTGTAAGATGAACTTCAAGGACTTGGAAATTCTCCAAGGATTGTCAGCTAACTGAGCTTCCAATGTGCACTTATGTACAGCACAGTTAATCTTTGTACTTATTTTACATCTTAAAGTATAAACTGTGGGTTATTCTAGATCATTTGAATGACCACTAGAGACTCAAGTGTTTCTGTTATCATTGAGTATAACTGAGCCATACTTTTAATGTTTGTGAAAGAATCTGAAACAAAAAATAAATACCATATTCATAGAAACTTCGAAACAAAATGGTTTAATAGGTACCAGAAAAATAAAAATGAAGATTCTTCTGTGATTCAAATATTCTCTCTCTCTCTCTCACACACACACAAACAAGCAACAAATAACCAATGAAATAACAGAAAAGTCATAAAATGAAGAGATGAGGTAGCCGATCTACAAAGTTCTATCTTTCTCTTATGTGTTTAAAAACATGCTCAGCACAGAGTCACACTCCTACCCAAGAATCTATTTGCAGTTGATGTCTGTTAGGGGAAGTAGGTGAAGGAAAATTAGTTTTCTCCAATGGAGGGACACTGTGTATATCAACAACACTTGAGAGATGGTCCCTTGCTCAGAAGTCATTGGCCAATGCAAAATGGACTCCATGGTTTTATTGCTTTGCTGTGTGTGTGTTTGTGTGTGTGTGTGTGTGTGTCTTTGGGGGTTGATTTTCTTTTTTGAGAGAAAGAGCATGGATTTTTAAAAGTCAATTAACAACAACAACAAAACATGCCCACATTTTATGCGGCCACATCCTTTACACAGAACAACAGGACAAATTAATGTTATCTGTTTCTATTTTAGTTTTCAAGCTTGAAAAATTCCTAAAGATGTTTGTGTACTTTAGTGTCACACAAAATGACACTGTATGTGGAATTTTAGACATATTTGCTTGTTCTTTGTAAAAGAAATAATGTGAGAAAATATGGAGGAGGGGCTAGAGAATGTTTTGCTTTTAAAATGGGATAGATTTATATTACCAAAGATTTAGATACAAAAAAGTGAAAAACCCCATGCATTGGAAACAAAGTCCAGTTTGCTGTTTCTCTGCTCTGAGGAAAGCAAACAAACCCAAAACCAACCAGGCTTTCTGGCTCGATGAAGTAATGGGAATGCTCTTTTAACCAAAGGAATATACTTGCCAAGAAGGTGACCTAGCATAGCCAGTTGTCCTCCCATGAGTCCTTGTACTGGCTCCTGTGACCGCCACAGCCTGCAAGGAGACTGACTTCTCTGGGAGTTACTTTAGTTTTCCAATTGCTGTCCCGACTCCCCACTCTCTTGACGTTTGTCTCAGTCATCTGTCTCAGTCTCAGGTATAGTTCAGGGAACACTTCCAAGGAGAAGACACCGGATTAAACAAACTAGCAAACACAAATACCTAGCAAAGGCCTAGAACATAGGAAAAGCTCAAAGTACATTCTCTTTTCTTGTGGCTAGTCTGTTTTAAAGATTAGACCACTGAAGCTCAGTAAGTTTGGAGACAATTTAATGCTGCCAATCAATGTAAAGCAAATGCAGTTCATGATCATAGTCATTTTCATTAAAAAAAAAAAGACAGTTCTAGGTTAATATTAGTTTACTGAAAAATAAGACTTCTGTTTTTTGACTGTCCTTGATGTGCCTGGGAATGGTTTGCTTTTCTATTTTGAGACAGCCTCATCTGCTTTTCTGCCACTGGATAGTCCTCATAGGTTTAAAGTATCTTCCAGAAGACAATTATGGATTTATCCACTGGCGTCCCAACCTTATTACTGAACATGTTTCATTTTGAAAATTTTCCACACAGTGTGCATGCCAAAGCTTGCCCTTAATAAAGTGCATTCTCTATTGAATTTGCGTTTCTCAGATCAGTGAATACCATTTTGAAAGCAGTCTATTCTTTTAACTCACTTTGGGGAGATTAGGTATTGACACCTGTATCATTGGCACATGGAAGCATTTAAAAAAAAAAAAAAAACAAACCTTGTATTGAAGACCCACAGCCAGATACCACGAGGAAGAAAGAGTCTAAACTGGAGGTCCCCATTAACACCCCCGCCCCCCAGAGCTCAGGGAATCCTGCAGAAGACGAGGAGGTAGAAAGATTCTAAGAGTCAGAGGGGATGGAGGGCAGCAGCAGAACATGGTCCTTTGAATCAATGATGCAAGGCACATGAGTTCAGAGCCTGAAGCAGCAAGCACAGGCCCAACATGGGTCTCTACCAGGTCCTCTGTGTATACGCTATAGCTATGAGTTTATTTTCATGGGATCCTGCCTGGGAGAACAAGTTTGTCATGACTCTTGTGCCTGTTGTTGGGACTCCTCATTTCCTGTTGGGTTGCTGTGTCCAACTTTGATATGAAAGTTTTTGATTCATCTTATTATATTTCATTTTGTCATGTTTGGTTGTTATCTCTTAGAAGACTGTTCTTTTCTACTAGAGGACAGAAAGGGAGTGAATATGGAGGGGAGGGGAGGTAAGAGGAGGAGGAACTGGGAGGAGCAGAGGGAGAGGAAACAATAATCAGGATATATTGTATGAGAAAAGAAACTATTTTTGATAAAAATGTGAAAATATAATTTACTTTTATTGGGGAAAAAAGAAAGAAAAAATATATCTGGACTCCTTAAAAGTAACATCAAACTCTCTACTAAAGTTCTAGCTAATGTACAGGTCATGACAATATGCTTAAAGGGCAAAACAGTCTATGAACAAGGACTCTAAACACTCTGATAAGGTGTCTTCAGTGGAACTATTCAAATTTTGATGGATAAAGTAAAAAAAAAGATACAGTGTGTGTGTGTGTGTGTTCATGCACCAGATCAATTAGGTAGCTCAAAAGGCACATGTGTGTCAGGAAAGACGGTTCTCAAGTGAAGAGTACTTACTGTTTTTCCAAAGGATTCAAGCTTTCTTTCCAGCATGGATATCCAGTGACTGACAACCACCTTTAATTCCAAGGGATCCCATGTCTCTGGCTTCTGTGGGCACCTGCACCTGCATACATGTACTTAGACACATACATACATACACATAATTAAATAAAAATGTGTGGTGATTTAAAAGAAAATGACCTCCATAGGGAGTGGCACCATTAGGGGATGTGACCTTATTGAGTAAGTGTGGCTTTGTTGGAGGAAGTATGTCACAGTAGGGGTGGGTTTTGTGGTCTCATATATGCTCAAGGCATGCTCAGTGTCTCAGACCACTTCCTGTTGCCTGCAAGTCAAGATGTAGGACTCTTAGCTACTTCTCCAGCACCATGTCTGCCTGTACACCACCCTATTACACCATGACGACAATGGTCCAAACCTCTGAAAACATAAGCCACCCCAATTGGATGTTTTTCCTTTATAAGAATTGCCGTGGTCATGGTATCTCTTTTCAACAATAGAAACCCTAAGACAAAATGCATCTTAAAAAATAACACATGCATGAGCTAGCTACATCCTTATATGGAGGAGGTAACTGATATTATCTGTCCTGGAATCTAAGACAAGCATATATATATGGTTGTGCATCTGAAACAGTGTCTGTATTGCTTAGGCTGGTCTTTTACTCTGAGCTTTCCATGTCCGTCTCTTATGTGGCTACAGTTACAAGTTATTATGCCTTGCTGATAAAGAAACCTTTTACTGAAGAGCGTAGGTGGTTAGATTGTTTGCCTCCTTTATTTGTTAGCCACAATTGTAATAGTCGAGTGCTGCAATCAAGCTTTTTCTAATGATCAATGTTGTAGAATATTTGTTTAACTATGGAAAGATGTGTTGCATTGGTTTATGTTGCAGAATATTTGTTTAACTATATAAAGATGTGTTGCTCTTCTACCTTGCCTGCCTAATAAAAAGCTGAATGGTCAATAGGAAGGAAGGAGGTATAGATGGGACTACCAGGCAGGGAGAGTAAAGTAGGAGGAATTTAGGCTCATAAACTGGAGAAAGAAAAAGAGACATGGGGAAGATGCCAGAAGCCAGCCAGACAGACAGGAAGGAAGCAGGAAAACAGGACATACAGAATAAAAGAAAGGCAAAAGCCCCAAAGCAAAACGTAGGTGAGTAGAAATAGGTTAGATTCGCTTAGAAGAAATGGTGGGACAGGCCTGGGCTAGCGCAGAGCATTCATAATTAATAAGTCTCCGTGTTTTTGTTTGGGAGCTGGTTAATGGTCCAAAGAAAATGCCAAGTACAGATCAATTTAAGAGGAGCGTCTACCTTGTGCCATATGATGCAGGTAGTTATACTGGATCCTCGTGACTAAAAATGCCACAGAGTAGATTCTTGTGACATGAGCGACAGTTATCCCCACCATGCCCCGTCTTCTTTTCCTGAGAGTTAGTAGTGTAGTCCTTACCTATCAGCATCATGTCTGCCCACAGCCTTTAGCCAGCTCTTTTCTCTGGCCCTCATCTTCTTATATTATTTTGGAAAGATGATTAATAAATTCATTGGATAAATAAGTGAAGATTTATATAAAAACAATCACAGGCTTATTATCTTATGTTTCTCTCCCACCATTACTAATCTCTCTGGCTTTTGCCTATTTTACTATTATCTGCAACTTTATTCCCTTTTGTTTTTGAAAACGAGATCGCGTCGCCTTGCTCAGCCTTATTACATGGAAGGTGCTTAGTCTTCTTGCAACTTGATATGCCATGTTTTGTTGATACTCATGGGGGACCTGCCTGTTTCTAAACAGAAATGGAGGGGGAGTGGATTAGTAGAGTGGAAACAGAGGTGGGAAGGGGGGGTTTCAGGAAAGGGACTGGGAGGAGAGGAGGCTGGGGAAACTGGCTGGGATGTAAGATAAATAAACACACTTATTAAAAAAAAAAACTAGACTGAAGTTGGGCTCTATGGTCCTGTTTCTTATTCCTTAGTGAGCTATACGTTTTCAGTCTGTTTATTCTGTGGTGTGGTATAGTTATTCACATGTAATAGGCTCTTCCATAGCAATATGCAGTGGAAAATTCCTTTTGACAAGCCATAGCAAGCTTAATTGAGTCATGACGTATCCCATTAAATGACTTCCAATGAAGCAAGCAGTCCTTTCCCTGAGGTAGCAAATGCTATCCTACGGTTTCATCATGACTGTATGGTCTTATATGCCTAAAGAAATGAATTTCTTCATTTAGAAAAAGTTACAGAGAGGTGTGGAGTTAATATTAGAGTTATCGAATTAAATTTTAAAGAGGTACATGTTCTACCAAGCTAATCTTCCTTAGATGTAAGGAAACCTATTTTTTTTTTTTTTTGAGAAAAAAAACCTAGCACTGATTACAGGTCCATTTTTAAGTGGTATGCTTACTTGGTTGCTTAATGAGCCCCTTATGAGAATCCCAGATCTACTCTTTTTAAGTTTAAATTTTATTACAAAATGTAACTTGTCACGTCAGTAGAAACCATTCTGTCAAGAAAGTACTTATGATTTTCTCAGTCATCCCAAATCCTGACACGGCAGTTAATGTTTTGAGAACGGATGGTGTGAGGGCTCTCGGCACTAGCAGACCAGTAGTAGCTGACCGTGTGCAGTGTTGAACTTGTGAGCCTCCAGCTAAGTCTTCCGCAGGTGATATGATGGTACCACTGTCAGTCTGGAGAGAAACATTAGGAATGGGTCTCATCCTTGCCTCCAACCCCAGTGCAGCACTAAGCCAAGAAAGGGAGATTACAAACCATTGATTTGAACCATATAGATGAGCCAAAAATAAATTGTGCTATCTGTTCTATTTGTCCCTAAAGTCAAATTTACCTAATACATAACACGAGTAGTCCCGTTCAATTGCATCAAAGGACTTCTTGGCATGTAATGCGATTGTCACGATTCGTTCTGATGTTCTCTTATATTTCTGATGAGCGGCATTAGCCTATGAAGATAACCTGATGCTTCTGACCAGGCAGGCATACAGGCTTCTCGATAAAGGTCCATTAGGCCTTTATTATTTATTCATGCACCATGTATTCAGGTAGTCATTATAGTATACCTACCTACGCTATATGAAAGCATATTTTTCACAGTACCACTAAGGGAATAATATGTAATTTAAGTATAAAGCTAAATGGATATATGTAATAGAATAAAGAATGGTAGGCCACCTTGACTTCAAACCACAAATAGTATCTTATGCTTTAAAAATTCAGTACAAACCATTTAAATGCATGACATTTATTCGTAGTCTATTTGTGAAACTAGTGGCTGCTCCGGGTGCTGATGGCAGGGAGAAGTAAATGTGTTGGTGGCTAACCTAAACTTTTATGAAGCCGTTTTTAAAGTGACTTCATGCCACAGAAAGGGGCATCAATTATTGCTCAGTTTTCAGTTGAAATTGAAAGGCTGTCCAAATTTCCATTCTTCAGCTCACCATCTGTAACAGAGAGGGAGGCAAAAAATACCTCCATGGGAGATTCCTTATTATTACAATCACACGAATAGGCTGAAATATTTCTTTCCCAAGTATTGATAAAGCCTTTGATGCTCTGGGAATCTGAAGAGTGGAGAATAGGCATAAAGGCAGCTGGTAATCTTAAAAGTTCTATAATCCATACTGGTGGCACAACACAGTATCAGAGGAAGGGCTGGCAATGGAGCCAGCTCTCATCTGGCTCCCTGCTTAAGTTGCCAGTGTCCTTGACAAACAAGTAACCCTGGGCTTTGCTTCCTCATCCACAGAGAGGAATACAAACTCACTACCAGCTGTGGCTCATTTGATTGCTTGTTTTGAGACAGTGTCTCCCTCTGTGGCCAGACAATGGAAGGCCTCTGCACGCCAACGGCTGATTACTGACAACCACCATCATTCCTAGCCCACAGTTATAAAGATCAAAAAAGGCAACAGCCTTCGGCCAACCATTTAATGCTCAATAAATGTTTGCTGTTTTGTTACAATCATCTTAATAAAATATATAAATATATGTAATAAGCATACATGTGTTTCTCATCAGTCCCAAGAAAGTCAAGTTCAGTATCACACTTTGTGCTCAACAGAAGCTTCATGACATTATACAGGAAAAATAATGACATTTTGTGCTGTGAAAATTTACACTGTGGTTAAATGACACAAAGAAAATGCACTTTTAAAACTAGAGACTCCAAAGACAGGATTTCAAACAGAAAAACAATCCAGTAAGTCAAACTAAAATAAACAGAACACTTTTTTGTCATTAATCTTCTATACTAATTGAATACAGTTGATGGGCTCAAGAGATAAACCTTTACTTTAAACACACCGGTCACATATACTTTAAAATATTGTAGAGAACAAAATTTCCCTAGATATTTCCATTAACTTGAGTCCAGTGACACAGTCTTGCAAAACAAAAAGTGCATACTGAATACCTTAGAGAACAGAACAGACAAACAATACCATTCTGCTGCCATGGAATTTTGTGTTCCCTAGCTGATTTTTTAAGCGAATTTTTGGCTTAAGCCATGGCTTCATGGTTAAGAGTATGTGTTGCTCTTGCAGAAGATGAGAGGCATACAAACTCCCAGCACCTACGTGGTGGTTCATAGCCATCTATATCTCCAGGTCCAGGGGAGCCAAAGCCCTCTTCTGAATTCCTCAGGCAACAGCCATTTACATAGTACACAGACAAACATGCAGACAAGACATTCACACACATAAAATAATAATAAATAAATATTAAAAAATTTTAAAAAGCTAATTTCTAAAAGGATGCTTTGTTATTTTCTCTCATGCTATCTTTCCTTCTTTCCCTCCCTCCCTTTATCCTCCCTACCTACCTCTTTCTTAAAGAGGGTCTTGCTATGCAGCTCAGGCTGGACTCGAACTTGGTTTCTGCCTCAGCCTCCCAAATGCACTGCCATGTCTGCCAGCATGATTTTTAGTAATAGTTGGAAAATATGTTTGGATCCAAGAGAAGCATTTTTTAAAGAAAAGTTCATGATTGAAAACTGATTCTAAAATCCTAAGCATACATATAGACGTATGCACAAAACTTGTGTACATGTAAACAGAGAGAGCCACTCAGTGAATGGTTTGGGACCTTGGTAATAGATAATTGACTCTCATCAGGCATCTCTCTCGTGTGCATTAATATGTGACATCACACTCTCATATAACATTTTATAACCTAGTGAAATAAAAAGCCCCTTCAGATTGCAACTGTAAGATAATCAGATTCCGTAGTACTCATTATGACTGCAATTATGTAACAAAACACTCCAAATATAGTTCAGTTATTGCCGTTATTAATCATTCTGGTTCTGTTTCAAGTGCTTGCTTTATAGCCTGCTGGATAGGCTGCATTATTTCACAGGCTGAATGTCGAAAGTCAAGCACGTGCTTGTGACTCTGCTGCGCTAAAGGCCTTTCAACATAACTTACCCTTTCAGTTTGTATTTCTGAATAAAAACAAATGGGAGGGATGACGAAGTTGGTGTCAATGGAGTCACTGACCTTTGCAGTAAACAGAAGAGAGTCCTTAGCACAACAACTTTGCAAATAAGAAACCTATTTTCCTACGACTAGAAATTGTGCTGTTTAAGGAGCTAGCTTTGGAATACCGATTGCTCTGACAGAACGAATCTGCACATTTGATGAGGAAATGGTAATGAGTGTTGGCAGATCCAGTTTTAAAGGAAATGTTTAAAATACCTATGTCATAGGATTCAGTCCTAAATATTTTATTTATTTCATTTTACGCACAGAACCATGTATTCTAACTCATTTACCAAGTAAAAACAAGAATTTGATTACACAGAGCCAACACCATCTGTCCCACTTTACACATCACTGTAGATATATTTCGAGGAACAAAACTGGACCTGAAAATTTCTTAAGCCTATGCTGTACACGGCTGAAGTACTAACGAAACAGGATTCCAAACGGTCCTAGGCAAAGTGGCTCTGTAATTATAAGTACTAACGCATAGTGTGCTCAAATAATATGCATATAATAACACATCAATACGGCCTACAAAATTATGTCACCATTTTCCTGTACTCACGATTTTTTTCAGCTTGGCTATAAACATTGGGCCCCAAGCTTTGCCCTTTTCGGGAAGCACCAAAAGGCTGCATTTCTGGTTAGTGGGAGCAAATGTGAAATCCTGGGAGCAAGTCCTTGCTAGTCCACTAATGTCCACAGGCACGATGGTACTGTTGGAGGTTAAGATCTCACTGATGACGTCCTGATTTTCAGCCCTGGAAAGCGTGCATGTGGAGTACACGAGAAGCCCTCCAGGCCGTAAAGCCTTAATTGCAGACCTGTGCATAGTGGGAAAATGAAGAGGTGAGTGGGGTACAACAAGGAAAGTAGGGGACCTGAGTCAAGTAGATTACATACCAGCCTTGCTCTGCCTCAAGCTGCAGTAAATCTGGTGGTTTTCTGACCCTAGTCATAGTTCATTTACATCCTATACATAGTTTATCACTGATATACTGAGAAACAGTAACCAGAGAAATCAAGATGGAAAAGTCAGAGAAAGTGAGTTGGTTGACGGTTTGTTCTTCTAAGGGAAGGAAAAGGGGGGCAGAACACAAATAATATTTTTTAAATCATGGAAGTAAAACAGAAAGCAAAGACAATAATTGACAATAGACATAATAAATCATTGATCATACTCTACATGCTCAAGGAGAACTATCAGGTAAAGTCAGAAGGTATTCACCTAAGAAAAAGAGATAAATAATTTGTAGAGACATAAGGGAGCTGCTGTGGCCTGGGAAGCCAAAGACCTTTGCACTCTGCCTTACAGGGGTCCTCTAGAGTAAGATCTAGCTTCCCACGGTGTGATATTAGCAGAAAAAGTTTCCACCCTTACAATAAACCTCCTGTACATTGTTGTTTCCTTATAAACTAAAACGTATGTCCAAGGATCCCAAGGAATGATTAATCAATACAAAAGAAAAAGAACACAAACAGCAAAAATGTGGCCTAGAAAGAAACTGACAATTCAATTCAGGGAACAAAATACGACACAATAAACACAGAAAGATCAGGGAAGATGGATCACTCATAAAATAGCAACATCATAGGAAAACAGCAAGAAGAGAGTTCATAGAAATTGAACATCTGTTTGCCAAAATAAGGAATACCTGTAAAAGCACTTGGAAAATAATGGTCAACATATTCCCCGCTCCCCGCCTTCAAAGAAGAACAACAGGTGAACTCAAAACAACCTTGTCCAAAATTAAAGTAACAAATTTAGAAAAATATTACTCAGAAGTTTTTAACAACGGGAATTGAATGAATGTAATAACATAACTATCCAGAATGGGGACAGGACACAGCGCTTCAGATGGAAGGAACTCATCAAGCGGCTACCACAGTCATTATTATTCATGTATCACCTATTATTTGCTGAGTATTGTCTAGGTATGGGATATGTATCAATGAATAAAACGAAACAATGAAAATACAAACAATTTAAAACACCTCCTACGAGGTGTTATTCTGAGGAAGGAGTATGAGGCCAGCATTGGTTATACAGTGAGTACTAAGCTAGCCAGGGTTACACAGACAGGCTATCCTGTCTCAAAATGCTCCAGGAAAAAGCACACTATATCCAATAACAAAAGCTCAGCCCTGAAGACATACACATACAAATAACAATGTATAGTGTGGGCAGGCTGTATTTTAAATTTAGAAACACACATATGTGAGAGCAACTAAAAAAAAAGAAAAAAGCTGCGAATTTGAAAGAGAGCAAGGCAAGGTACTTGAGAGGAAGGAAAGGAAAGGAGGAAACAATGTAATTACATTAGTTTCAATTAATCTAAAAGTTTTCCAGGGAGGGGGAATTGCAGTCATGATGTAATGTATGAGAGAATACATTTTTGGAAAAAAAATTATAAAAATAATAAATCCAGAGACCCAAGGGTGGGGGGCTTTATTTTCCCAAATATCACATTCTCATAAGCACCAACTATGGAAAGATGATCACGCCAATGACTGAACTGTGCCCCTTAGACTTATACAATGATGTGAAAACACACGTCGTCTCTGCATGGGGCTGAGTTTGGAAATAGGCCCTTTAATGAGGTAATTCAGTTAAAATCCAGTCATTGGAGAGGACACATTAATCCAATTTAGCTGATATCATTATGGGAGAAAATTTAGACAAAGAGCTCCAGAGAGACGGACCTGTAAGCCAAAGGAAAAGAAGGTCTGCAACCATGGAGGGAGGCCTCAGAAGAAGCCAGGCCTAGCAATGTCTCTCAGACTTGCAGCCTGTCTGCTGTCTGAGTAAACTAATCCGTAAGCTACGCAGTCAGGTGCACTTTGCCATGGTGGTCAAGGAATACTCATAGAAAGTATATGTATACACATAAACACGCACAAATCTATACACAAGAGTATGTAAGACTATGTGAGTTTGTATATATTTTTATTTCATGTGTAAATTATTGGCAGGTACCATGAAGAAAACTAAATTAAGATAAAAAGATTAGGAATGATTGGACAGTGAGGAATTGTAACTTTAAGACTGAGTAACAATTGGGCCAAACAGATGTGTGATGGATAACTATTCTACACTGCAGGAATAGCCAGGAAGAAATCCCTGAGGCATGGCCAAGGAAAGAGGACAGATGTGTGGCTGAAGGCAGGAAGACAGGAAGGGAATGGGGGATGGGATGAGAGCTCAGATCAGAGTTCGAGGTGCAGAGGCCTGTGAATGTACTGTAAACCTCACCTTACACACGTGCACTGAAATACATCACTGCTAGTGCTTAGAATGCTGGGAACAAAAAGAAGATACTAAATGCTTCCAGAAGGAAAGACGAACCAGCAATAATTATGGGCCATTTCAGCGTTCAGAAAGCAGGCTGGCAACAGGGAATGTCACGCGACTTCCATTTGCAGCCGACCCATCAAATAAATATGCGAGAAGAATACAGAAATTCAGAGATTGGATGGCTCTGAATTTTTCCTCTAGTGAACCTAAGGGATAAGGAGAACCAGAGCCCATAAAAGAGTAAATATGGCACAGAATGGTGAAGGGCGGGAAGCCTCAGAGTAGATGCAGTGTGTGAGCTTTGAGGTGAAGCCTCTTCAGGCGGCAAGGGGAGGGGAGGTCTCCAGAAAGAATGGCTGACAGGTAAGAAAAACCTGCAGATCCACCATGCACAGCTGGGAGAGAGAAAGTTTGATGTTCCCCTCTGATTTGGTTGCAGAAAGACTTTTTAGTGGAACTCCTGCCATAAAATTGAACTAACAGAAAGAGAAGTTTAATTCTAACACATTGCCCAAGTCTAGAGTAAATGATATTTATAGAATTAAACAATCATTTATCATTTCCAATATTCAGAATCATTTCATAGATTGATATTAGTATTGTCTTGGAGAGTAGATAAAACCTCTGAAAGAACAATACCAAGGCTGACAACCATGAAAATGAAGACACCATCAAAAGGGTACTGAGAAGTAAATAAGGAGATATGCATGGCAGGGCCAGCATACAAATACACTTATTTCAGAAAAAAAGAGGAGGCACTTCCCTTGTGTAAGAGAGAGAGAGAGGGAGAGGGAGAGGGAGAAGGAGAGGGAGAGAGAGAGGGAGAGGGAGAGGGAGAGGAGAGAGAACCAGTATAGACTAAGAAATGGAGGTCTCAGCTGCCTAGGAGAATGGGTAATGTGGGCTGCAGGTGTACTCCACTCATTATAAAATGCAGTCTGTGCAAATCAGTCGTCACAGATGACCAAGGACACAGAGTGTAGGGTCCTGTATGTGCGATGAATACCAGCAACAGGCTAGTAGTCGGTGCCTAAAAGCTAGAAAAGAAAAACAAATTATTTAGAGAGCTGGGGATGCTCTTTAGAGATTTGGTAGTGACCTGGAGAATAAATTAAGAAATATGTGAAAGTCATTGCCTCTGAAAACACGGGCGGAAGAGTACAAGAACAGAAAGCAACATTTTGGACAAAATTATATTTCTGGATTTTTTTACCTATATGGTTATTTTGTATGACACTACAAACAAGAGCGGAGATTCAACACTAGTCTAAGTACCTACCTTTTCCACAGTCATTTGTTTTTGTATAAATTTTGATTGTTAGGAGAAAACTTAATCTCCAGACAGCCTATGCTCCGAAATCCCAGCTAACATTTTGTAGTACCTAAAATTTATAGACTTCCCAAGTATCCCTTTGCCGAATGAAACATGAGTATATGCATATTTGGGATATTGAAATGACAAGCAGCAAATGGCAAAAAGCACTTGATTGAGAATCAGTAACGTTTTGACTAAGGTTTTGAGATCAATCCAATTTGTATTAAAAATAAAGCCTTTGTGTTATTCCACATAGTTTCTTTGTTTAGAAATTAATGTAGCCAGCTAAGTTATGCAACCTAAGTTTAGAAGATAAGTTAAGGATGTTGAAATGAAAACAGCAGAAGAATGAGCCAATACTGCAACACTACAGAAATAATTAATTTGCATCAAGCCAGAAACACATTGTTGGTAAATGGTGAAGCTTCTGTGTCATTTTGTACAACTTTAGGGAAAAGGAAAAAAAAAAAAAAAACCCTTACTCTTCCCTAATTAAGTACTAGCTTTGTTACCAGTGGAATTAAGATGAAAATAGTCCTTTTAATGGCAACTTAAAGACATCTGCATTCAAAACTGCATATATCCTGTGCACAGTGTTTATCTAATGGATTTTTAAAAAATATTGCGTAGTCCATAGAAAATGATCTCAAATGAGTGTAGCTCAAATACAATTGTAGAAAAATAACAACACATTTAATGGCTTAAAGTATTGGAGCCATATCCCCTTTAGGCCTCCGGAGCCCACAGTTTATAACAGGATTCCTGACTCAAATCAAGGTAGTCCTATGCTGCATCACCCCAGCAGCGTGGGTGAGGAATCCTTACTTTTATCCTGCTTTGTATGTTAGCAGCCATGCACCTTGACGAGGCAGTGCAGTCATCCAGCCTGAACTCTGTCATCGCAGCTCCTAGTCTACCTCTATGCTCCCTTCCCGCCTGCAAGGACCTTCGTGATGACACCGGCCCACTGAGATATCCAGGGCATTCTCCGCACCACAGAATCATATTTGGTCAAATCTAAAGAGCTTCTAGCCTATTCTGGTGACTCTGGTTATCACTGTTCTTATGACAGGGTGTTATCTTATTAACAGTTCCCTTCTCTGGTGTCTAGATATGAAGACCTTCCCCGACCCTGGCTGTGTACATACTGTGGGGATTGAGAAGAAAATATGAATAAACATCTTTTAGAGACTTTTGAGCAAAGCATATAGTCAACCCCCAGGTATGTTTTTAAACAACGAAATTTGGTAGACACACACACTAAAAAGCTAACATTTGAGATGCAAAAGCATTTAAAGGCCAGAGAGTTGAATAATAAATTGTGGCAAGTCGGTATGAAGAAGGCCACATAAAAAGACAAAGAAAGAACAAACAAGAAATACAGACACTGAATAGTTAAGAGGCTTTTCCCGCTAGCACGAGCTTCTGTGCTGTGCAGTTATTCTTTCTGTTTTATTGAGAGAGAAGAAAACTAAACTACCCTGCTAGCCTTCTCCAAGGAAACAATGGCCTTCTTAATGACCCTAAGTTTGCTAGGTTAACAAGATCTCAGCAAATGTGACATTATTTCCTTGTACAACAACCACTAACCACATTGCATGAAAAAAAAATCACAAATAACGTCGTACTAAGATGCATTATTCACCACTGAAAAGCAGCAGAGACAGGCTTACTTACAAGCTGAAATCAGAAGGAAACAGGCAGTGTGGTGTCATGCTAACTACAACAGAATCAGAGGGGCTCATCCAAATACTCAAAACTGTTACTAGTCTCTGTTTCTAAAATAATAGCTGATAAACAGTATCTTAGGCTACATATATTATTCAGTATACAATGTCCAAGTATAATGTAAAAATTGGGGAAGTCCTTCACAAGAAAGCAGAATACCCCACAATACAATCCCTCTCATTTCCCTAGAGCATCTATATTCTTCTCGGAAGCTTCCTACAAAGTGCCCATTAGGCTTAAACCCTCTTTGAAATATCAAGTAAAATTCTATCTCAGAGTAGCGCTGTAGTAAACAGGGCTGATGTGGCTTATAGGTAATAGAACAAAACACAGTGGGAAATTCTATTAGTAGGAAGTACTGCTAACAGAAATGGTGACTCAGTCACAGAACACATTCCAGTCACCCGGTGCTTTACAGCAAATCTGGGCTATTTAGTTCTCTCCAAATCTCCTGCAGCTTTGCGGTGCCGTCTGGAAAAAGGCTGAAATGCATCTTAGGCTTAAGCATCTAGTTAATGAAGCACCTGAAAACAAAGCCAGACATATTCCTACTGAGGAAACCATTACACAGAAGAACATTTTGAGTTATTAAATGAGAAGTTTACAAAGCATATACGAATGGAACTTCAGGCCTACTTTTCCTTATACTTTACCATTAATGCCAAAAGCTCTGAATCCCATAGGGTTTGTTTTTAAAGCTTTCTTTAGTCTATGAGTAATAAACGCACACAAATCTACTTATGGGGTAGACCTATGGCATATAGTGTAGCTATTTCTATGTTTGCTGAGCAGGTGTTAATGTGTGATTACAGAATGTGCCGCTAACTCTGCAAGAACAAGGAGGTTATCCCATACACCCAGTATGTGCTGGACTCTTTCTCAAGCCCACTGAAATGTCTGAGTTCTGAACATACCAACACCATACCTCAAGGGTTTTGAATCAGACTTTGAACTTCTGTCTTCTATTCAAATAAGCTTCACTGAAAAGTTATGTAAAATAGGATCTGCAATATATCTACAAATAGCCACATAGTTATCCGTTGAACATTTCATTCAATACTTGGTACAAGCAGACGACTGAAATGTTAAGGCATCAGAAAGGGTTGATGGGTATCGCTCAGTGGAAGACGACCGCTCAGCATGTATGAGGCCTGGTTCAATCCCCAGTCAACAAGGGCAAATGAAAGAATCGTCACACAGGCAGATCTACTAAGTAGACTATGTGCTCACCAGTGCTTTCTCATCCTAAGAGAAGAGGAAAAACTAGATTCCTTTGTTTTTATAAGGCACAAAGAGTTCCATCCCCTTGATGTCAAAGTGCTTTGATTTGTGTTTGTATTAAAAAACAAAAACAAATGAACAAGAACTCCCAGCTCTTGGTTTATAGGTACTAACTAAAGCCAACTGTCAGGAATTCCTTTTATCTTCCAAAAATTAAATCCTCTGCTTTTCATAGACGCTGATCATCTTTCACAGGTCTACTGACAGAAGAGCAGCTTCAGCCACCAAGAGCCCTCTAAGATGCTGGCTCAAAATCTGGGTAAGACTGTGCTCCTTCTCAGCACAACAGAGCTCATCATTGGGTCTCTAGATGGCTCACAGAGTTCCAACTACCAGCACATGATCTACAGAGAACTGAAAGAAAAGGCAAAGGGCTACCCGAATTTAAATCCTTTAAGGAAAAACACAATACTTTCATAACAGCGTGTTTCATGGCTTGGAAACTAAAATGAAGCAGAGAAGCAGATAGTCTTAAAAACCTCATAGCTATCTAAGATCCAAAGGGAAAGCAATGGATCCAGCCAGGACTTAATACAAGACACAGGGTGTCCTGTCCTGTCTTCCCTATGGCAAATCTCAGTCTCAGAGAATGTTCTTTGCGGAAATACTTTAAGACCACTAACATGTAGCCGGGTGGTGGTGGTGTACACCTCTTTGAGTTTGAGGCCAGCCTGGTCTATGAAGCAAGTTGCAGGACAGTGAGAGCTGTTACACAGCGAAATCCTGTCTTGAAAAACAAAACTAAACAAAAACAAACAAACAAAAATACAAAAAGAAAAAAAAAAAGACCTAACCTCTCTCATCTCTTCTTCTACTGCCTGATTACAAAACCTGGCATTCAGTGGGGAGGGTCACTGTTAATTAGATCAGCGCATTTAACCGGTTTTCTGAATTTCAAAAGGACCAAACTCACATTATAAGAGAAAAAAAAAACAAAACAAAACAAAAACCTACCAGCACAGCAACAGTGCCACCTTTTGACTGAAGAAAATAAAGAAGAAAATGGTTTTCATTTTCCTCTCTCAATTCCTCAAGCCCTGCCAGGAGCTAAGCGACTTCTGTTTGTGCCATCACTATAATGGGATGTACTTTAAGATGTAGATCCTGCATCATCTCCAATTTCTGATGTGGAGGTAGAGGATTCATAGATGACTCTACTCTTGAAAATATAGGTGATGACTGAAAACGACTGTAACTAAAATGCTTATATCTCATCTTTATTCATGTCTTTCTACTAACACTGTAGAATTAAGGCAACTGTACCATATCATTGGATATAAATATAGGCAAAAGGAAAACAATAAGAATCACATATTGCTTTAACTAACAATCTTAGCAAGCTTATCCACCTCAGAGACTTTAACAATACACTTAAAAAAATCCACATGGAGGACTCAGTGGTTAAGAATACTTGTTGATTGCAGAAGAGCTGAGTTTGAGTCCAAGCACTCACACTGGGCAGCTTTCAACTATCTCCAGCTTCACTGGAGGGTGTCCCATGCCTTCCTTTGGCCTCTCAGGAGCAGGCAGTATAGAGATACACATATTTAGACATAAAAACAAATCCTTCTTAAAAATCAAAGGTTTAGTAATTTTAGATATTTAAAGTAAACATAAGAAGCCATTTATAGTCAAGCAATAGCTCTGAGATTCTGGACCAGAGAACTTTATAACGCATGGTCAACTTGTACTGAAAATAAAACTAATCGCGACGATATGAAAACTGGAAGCCTCCCAATCCCACTGCCCAGAAAACCGTAATAAATAAATAAATAAATAAATAAATAAATAAATAATAAAATGCAAAAATACAACACACCCTTCCAGAGGATACTACACACTTGGCATATATCACTCCATGAAGGCAATTTCACTCTTGGTTTAGAACAAGCATATCATGTTCCTCAATAAAAGGGAATGTAGATTTGGCTCCACTGAACTTGGAGCTGGCAAGAGAAGTTCGCCTATTCTTGAACCCCATAAAAGGAAGCCCCACAGAATAACCAGGGCTTTGGAGAATCTTCATTCAAGTGGTCCTCTGCTCTCTTACAGCAAACTGGGCTTTTGCTTTTTGTGAGTAAAGTATTTTTGCTATTCTGTGGTCTTTATACATGTTCATTTCATTCTTAAGATGCCAACAACCCAGAAACATGCAACTTAAACCCCAACTGCCAACTCCCAATAACAAGCTAAACTGTGTAAAGGACGTGCGACCTGTCTACGTATTAACACTTATTTGGTACCTAAAGATCACGGCACATGCAGTCTTAATGAAACATTACAAAGTGTACAAGGTAAATAGTCTGACTCTATTTATCAAGCTAAGGGTCACAAACTCTAAGTTACACTGCTAATTAAGGGAGCACAGATGGCCAACCTTAGCTAATATCAGAACAGGGCTACACGCTTTACCACTGCTTCTACCTAAAGCAAAAATTAAAAGTGCTAAAATGCGGAATGGAATCTAGGGTAACAAGACCTAGGATACCACACACATTCCTTTCATCATCCCAACTGCACCAAGTCCTCATGGAAGGAAAGGGAAACCTACAGGCCTTCGGGCATTTTAACACAGAGGAATGAGGATCTGGCAGGGCCAAGGCAGTGACCTGAGAACCTCAGTGTATGTTGTTAGTTATGCTTGTTTACTCATTCCTACTGGTTAAATTCTAATTAAATGGCTAGAACTGGACTGCCTGCCCTGGTGGGTTCAGGCTCTCATGACTATGGAACCTGACTGTCTACTGAATTCCAGTACTACTTTAGGAAGTTTAGTTATGTTATTATTTATTTAAATCACTCTTACATAAAGTGATATCGGGGAGAAAATTACCTTCACTATTATTAAATCTGGTGGCATCATGCTGAAGTAGCTATAGCAGAATCTCAAATG
Organism: Alexandromys fortis; assembly: GCF_014885135.2. Classification (NCBI taxonomy): domain Eukaryota; kingdom Metazoa; phylum Chordata; class Mammalia; order Rodentia; family Cricetidae; genus Alexandromys; species Alexandromys fortis. Next base: position 18,115,514 of record NW_026067944.1, on the reverse strand, counting down.
TAATAATGCTATAATAAGCAGGTAACAGGGAACACGCTACAAAACTACAAGTTACAATGCTAGAATTGATAACTCGTGCCATTTTTTAACTTCATTGGACCACTGTGCCCAGATATTGGTTAAACAGTATTCTGAGCACATCTTTGCGGGCGGAGAGGTTAAAGAAAATTAGTATTTGAATTGAGAGACTAATAAAGCAGGCTGCACTTCATAATATGGGTGGGACTTTGAACAATTAGCTGAAAAACGGAGTTGAACAAAACATTGACCTCACTTAAAGAAGAAACTCTGTAGCAGGTTGTGATGAACTGTCAGAGCAGGGTGGGCTCTTCCCTAGGTGTTCGGCCTGCTGGTCTACCCTGTCAATGATGGACTTAGTAACCTCGCTAATTTCCTACAGTTTCTCTGGAGAACCCTAGCTAATATGGCCAATGACCTTCACTATGCCATCACAATTTTGTAACTCACACTTTCTGTCTCTTGATAGAGTTATCTAATTGGCATGACTCTGTAAAGTACACAAACCACTACAGGTCCATTGGCTCAATTTTTATGCAGAAGAGAGTGGCTATGCATACTTCCTTTGGAATCACAGGGTAATTTTTCAACTTCGAATTCTGAAAATCTGAGTTCTCTAATTCTGAACCACTTAGCTCACAGAGGAATCGAACAGCTCCTACAGATCTCTAACACCATTAAAGTTAGAAGCTTAAGAGTGACAAGAGAGCTACATAGCTTTTGATAACAGAGACGATTTCTCTCATTCTTGTGGGTTCTCCGCATCGCATGTGCAGTCAGCCTGCGTAGCTCAAGTCCAGTCAACGTAACCCACTCTTAGAACTGGACGAGATCTAATTCTCAGACTACATTCCTGCAGCATTAGGGAGATTCTCTCTAGCCAACTCTGCGCCCTGGCAGCCAGACAGATACCATTGTGAAATTAAACACCTAGTCATGGAACTAAAGCTATGTTTAGTTTTAAGACTTATGTAAGTTTTCCCCACAAAAAAAAAAATCATGCTTCTTTTATAGAGTTGATGAACACTGGTTATTTATCTGTCAAAACCCACTGCAAAGTATGTATAGTCTCTGAAAACTTCACTATGAAATGCCCTACTACATTTTTCCCAGGCAATACATTTTCAGCTTTTTTAAAATAATGGTTTTGTTATGACCATGCTGCATGTAACCAAGTATTTATTGTGTCTGTTTGAGAAAGGGTCTTGCTATGAAACTGTGACTGTTTGGCACTTGCTATGTGGCCGGGCTGCTCTAGAATTCATGAAAACCCCCTGAATACTGGGATAGCAGGCATAAATCACTATATTTAGCTAGCTTGTAATTTAAAAATATAGCAGAGTAAATGAACGTTACCTTAAGAGGGAGGTCATGAAAAAAATATTTAACATTGAACACAAGAATGCATTTAATTTAAGCAAACATTCAAACATTCTGAATAAAGAATATTTCAAGCAGCCTCTAACTTTTATGCTGTAGAAGAGGTGAATATAATAGAGGCCTAAGCTTCACTTGGGAAAAAAAAAATACAAGTTTTTCCTAACAATTGGATGAAAAAGGTTTTTCTAACAATTGAATGAAAAAATATTTTTCTTCATGCCAACATAAGTTTCAAGTAAGTCCTTTAGTAAGAAAACAATCAGTTAAGGGAGGGCCAGTACTTAGAGCAACTTGGTTTCACTTCTGGTAAAGTGGTATTGTTACTGTATTCAAAGACTTTATTTTGATTATGTGTTTAAGTGGTTATCTTTTTGTGGGTTTGTACACATAAGTGCTGTACCTGTGGAGGCCAGAGGAGGTTGTTAGATCCTCTGCAGTTGAGCTTACTAGGAATTGGAAACCATAATTTATGGGTGCTAGGAACCGTGGCAAAAGCAGTGCTCATGCATAACCACTGAGCCATCTCTCCAGCCCTTATTCGGTAACTTTTAGTAAATAATTGGCTTCCATACAAAGAACACTGCTATTGCTTTAAAAATGAGGTATATGTGGTATCAAAATTACAATTAAGTCATCTTAAATACTAACTATCTCAGATCTTGCCTTTTTATTAAGAAAAGAAAAACCTTTACAGAATACATTTAAAAATGGCGGGGAAGGCAATTTGATCTAAAAATAGATCTATTTTTAAAAGAAGATATTAGCCTAATTTGACGGAATAACAGAAGCAATTTAATCGCGATTTAATAGCTTGACAAACTGTAAAAGAATCCCTGAATTGACTCTCAAGGCTTCTTCAAATCTCCACCGAAATGTTCAATTCCTATGCAACCACCCACCCTTTGTCTCCCTGGGACTGGGGGGGTGGGTGGGGTGGTTGGGGAAGACATTTCATTTCTTTTACCAGGGTCTGTCTCTCTCATGGCACACTCACACACTTGCAGCTTCTAGTATTCCTTTCCAATTTTTCCGCTTCTGCTCCTTTCCGGGGGCTCTCATTTCTTTCCTTCCCAGCTGCCTGTTCCTCATCATTCCCTCCTCTATCAGTTTACTGTTGCTGTGGGAACACAGCCGTCTGGGCAAAAGAGCAAATCAAATATCCCCGCGTGATTATGCACTACGACCACAGAAACATTCAGGTGAAAAGTTGGAGCCCATGTGCAATCTATCAAGTAAATGCAGATCTGAAATTAAGGTTCAGGTACTATAAACATCAAAACACAGATATTTCTAGGTTGATAGCTATCGAGTGCCATCATCAGTTTTAAAAGTATTACTTTACAAGCCTTGAGGGGACCCTTCACTGTGCTCACAGTATGTAATCAAATTTCTAGAGAGCAAACTGTTTATTATCAAAGAAGTTCCGTAAACTCAAGATAAATAAACATGACCAAGCTTGCTATTTTCAGAGGCATCATGCCCGGTGGCCAGACTTTTGTCAGTATAAGAAACAAAACAACACTGATAATTAACCATCTCTCTTCTGGCAGGAAGTTTTTACCTTGAGGAAGGGATATTTCTTCCAGTGTGCTAGTAGAACAAAGAAATGGCATCAGATACTTCTGAAGCAGATTACAAAGGACTGGCTCTACCACGCTTAGCACCAATTTTCACTTGAGGATGTCAAGTTTCATGCATCTTTTGCAAATGCAGGTTTACTTTAATTACTTTACTAATTTAGTTTACTTTATTATTTTATTAATGTGTGCATAAGGAAGCAGTTAAGTATTAAAAGTTCTCTGTTTACAATGTTTATAATTAAATATAATAAACTTAAGATTATACTGCCTAAATTAGGAAAGAGTGCTAACATAGTATTAAATCTGCCTAACTTTAATATTGGGTCTTTTTTATTTTCAAGACAGAACTTCACTGTGCAACAGGCCTAGCTTTCCTGGATTTTACTTTGTAGCCCAGGATGGCCTCAAACTCACAGAGATCTGCCTGCCTCTGCCTCCCAAGTGCTAGGTGATGTGGGAGTGTCATATATCAATCTGTTGATTTCATTGGCTGAGTAATAAAGAAACTGCTGGCCCTGATAGGTTATAAGATAGGTGGGCGGAATAAACAGGATAGGATGCTGGGCGGAAGAGGAAGTGAGGTCAGACTCTGCTCTGCTCCCGGAGTGACTCGGCTCTCCGGATCACAGACGCCATGCTCAGCTCTCCCAGACAGATGCACGCAATGAAGCTCCTCCAATCCCGGATGGATGTAGGCTAGAATCTTCCCGGTAAGCGCACCTTGGGGTACTTACAAACATCATTAGAAATGGGCTAGTCCAGGTGCGAGAATTAGCCTATAAGGGCTAGAGTATGGGCCAAGCAGTTCTTTAAATGAATACAGTTTGTGTGTTGTTATTTCGGGCATGAGCTAGCCAAGCGGCCTGGGTGTTGGGGACGCAGCCCCGCCGCTCCTATTTCAACAG